>NW_027521008.1:0-145436 GCF_052094955.1 Ictidomys tridecemlineatus
GCTCTCTTTTACAGTCCCTTTCCACCCCACTCTCCAAACTCTTCTCTCTGTAACAGTCCTCCTGTACTGCAGAATCCATCCTCTGCTCTCTGTAATGGTTTTTCTGCACCCCAGACTCCAATCTCTCCTTTCTGTATCAGTCCTTCTGCACCCCAGTCTCCAACCTCTGCTCTCTATTACATTCCTTCTGCACCCCAGTCTCCAAATTCTGTACTCTGCAAAGTTACTTCTGTACCTCAGTCTCCAACATGTATTCTCTGTAACAGTCTTTCTACACCTGATTCTATAACCTCTGATCCCTGTAGGATCCTTCTCCAACCTAGTCTCTACACTCTGCTCTCTGTAACAGTCCGTCTGCACACCAGTCTCCAACCTCTGCTCTCTGCACCAATCCTTCTTCACCCCAGTCTCCAACCTCTGCTCTCTGCAACAGTCCTTCTGCACACCAGTTTCCAAATTCTGCTCTCTGAAACAGACCTTAGGCAACTCAGTCTAAAAACTCTTCTCTCTGCAATGATCCTTCTGCACCTCAGTCTACTACCTCTTATCTATGTAAGACCCTCCTGCAACCCAGTCTCCAAACTCTGCTCTCTGTAACAGTCTTTCTGCAGAATAGTTTCCAACCTCTGCTCTCTGTAACAGGAATTTTACAACCCAGTCTCTAAACTTTGTTATGTGTAACAGGCCTTCAGAACCCCAATCTCCAACCGCTTCTCTCTGCAATGATTTTTCTTCACCCCAGTCTCCAACCTCTGCTCTCGGCAACAGTCCTGCACCCTAGTCACCAAACTCTGCTCTCTGTAAGATCCTTTTGCACTCCAGTCTTCAACCTCTTCTCTCTGCAACGATTCTTGTCCATCACAGTCTCCAACATCTGCTCTCTGCAACAGTCCTTTTGCACTCCAGTCTCTTACCTCTACTCTCTGTAAGATCCTTCTGCACACCAGTCTCCAACCCCTGCTAGCTGTAACAGTTTTTCTGGAACCTATCTCCAAACGCTGCTCTCTGCAACGGTCTTTCTGCACCCCAGTCTCCAAACTCTTTTTTCTGTAATAGTCCTTCTACACCCCAGTCTCCAAACTCTGCTCTCTGTAACAGTCCTTCTGTACCAGAGTCTCCAACCTCTGCTCTCTGTAACGGTCCTTTTGCCCCCCAGTCTCCAACATTTGCTTTTTTTGTCAGTCCTTCTGCACCCCAGTATCCAACCTCTGCTCATTGTAACAGTCCTTCTGCACCTCAGTCTCCAAGCTCTGCTTTCAGCAACAGTCCTTCTGAACCCCAGTCTCCAAACTCTGCTCAATTCAACATTCCTTCTGCACCCCAGTATCAAACCTATGCTCTCTGTAAAAGTCCGTCTTCACCCCAGTCTCCAACCACTGCTCTCTGTAATGATGCTTCTGCACCCTAGTCTCAAACATGCCCTCTCTTTTACAGTCCTTCTGCACCGCAGTCTCCAAACTCTTTTCTTTGTAAGATCATTCTGAAACCCAGTCTCCAACGTCTGCTATCTGTAACTGTCCTCCTGCACTCCAGTCTTTAACCTCTGCTCTCTGCAACAGTTCTTCTGCACCTCAGTCTCCAAACTCTGCTTTCTGCAACAGTCCTTCTGCACCCAAGTCTTCAACCTCTGCTCTCCGCAACATTCCTTCTGCATCCCAGTCTCCAAACTCTGCTCTATGTAAAAGTCTTTCTGCACCCCAGTCTCTAAACTTTGCTCTCTGTAACGATCCTTCTTCACCCCAGTCTCGAACCTCTGCTCTCTTCAACGATTCTTCTGCACCTCAGTCTCCATCCTCTGCTCTCTGCAACGATCCTTCTGCACCCAAGTCTCAAACCTCTGCTCTCTGCAAAAATCCATCTGCACCCCAGTCTCCAACATCTGCTTCCTGCAACAGTCCTTCTGTAACTCAGTCTCCAATCACTGCTCTCTTCAAAAGTCCTTCTACACCCAAGTCTCCATACTCTGATTGCCCCAACGGTCCTTCTGCACCCCAGTCTCCAAACTCTGTTCTCTAAATCGGTTGTTCTGCAACGCAGACTCCAACCTCTGCTCTCTGTAACAGTCCTTTTGTACCACAGTCTGCAACCTCTGTTCTCTGTAAGGGTCCTTATGCACCTCAGTATCAAACCTCTGCTTTCTGTATCAGTCGTTTTGAACCACAGTCTCCAAATTCTGCCCTCTGTAACCGTCCTTCTGCAACTCAGTCTGCAACCTCTGCTCTCTGCAACAGTCCTTCTGCACCCCAGTCTCCATCCTCTGTTCTCTGCAACAGTCCTTTTGCACCCCAGTCTACAACATCTGCTCTCTGCAACAGTCATTCTGCACCCAACTCTCCAAACTTTGCTCTCTGTAACAGTTCTTCTGTACTGCATTCTCCAACCACTGCGCTCTGTAAGGGTACTTCTGCACCAGAGTCTCCAACCTCTGTTTTCTGTGTCAGTCCTTCAGCAATCCAGTCTCCAATTTCTGCTCTGTGTAACTGTCCTTCTGCACCTTAGTCTCCAATCTCTGCTCTCTGCTACAGTCTTTCTGGACCCCAATCTCCAACCTCTACTCTCTGCAACATTCCTTGTACACCCCAGTCTAAAACCTCTGCTCTCTGCATCAGTCCTTATGCACCCCTATCTCCAACCTCTGCTCTCTGTAAGAATCCTTCTGCACCTCAGTCTCCAATCTCTGCTCTCTGCAACGGTCCTTCTGCACCTCAATCTCAGACCTCTACTCTCTGTAACAGTGCTTCTGCACCTAAGTCTTTATTCTCTGCTCTCTGTAAGATCCTTCTGCAACCCAGTCTCCAAACTCTGCTCTCTGTAACAGTCCTTCATCACCCCAGTCTCCAAATTGTGCTCTTTGTAACAGGTGTTCTGCACTCCAGTCTCCAACCTCTGCTCTCTGTATCAATCCATCTGCAAGCCAGTCTCCAAAGTCTGCTATCTGTAACAGTCCTTCTGCACCCAAGTCTTTAACCTCTGCTCTCTGCAACAGTCCTTCTGCAACTCAGTCTCCAAACTCTGCTTTCTGCAAGAGTTCTTCTTCACTCAAGTCTCCAACCAGTTCACTCCGCAGAATTTCTTCTGCACCCCATTCTCTAACCTGTGCTTTCTGTAAAAGTCTTTCTGCACCCCAGTCTCCGAACTCTGCTCTCTGTACAGATCCTCCTGCACCCCAGTCTTGAACCTCTGCTCTCTGCAACGATCATTCTGCACCTCAGTTTCCAACCTCTGCTCTCTGCAATGATCCTTCTGCACCCTAGTCTCAAACCTCTGCTCGCTGCATCAGTCCTTGTGAACCCCCGTCTCCAACATCTGCTTCCTGCAACAGTTCTTCTGTACCTCACTCTGAAAACTCTGCTCTCTGCAAAGGTCCTTCTACACCCCAGTCTCCATACTCTGCTCGCCCCAACGATCCTTCTGCACCCCAGTCTCCAACGTCTGCTTTCTGAAACAGTCCTTCTACACCCCAGTCTCCAACCTCTGCTCTCTGCAACAGTCCTTCTACACCTAGTCTCAATATTCTGTTCGCCCCAACGATCCTTCTGCACCCCAGTCTCCAACCTCTGTTCTCTACATCAGTTCTTCTGCACCCCAGTCTCCAACCTCGGCTCTCTGTAACAGTCCTTCTGTACCACCGTCTCCAACCTCTGTTCTCTATAAGGGTCTTTATGCACCCCAGTATCCAACCTCTGTTTTCTGTATCAGTCGTTTTGCACCACCTTCTCCAAACTCTTTCCTCACTAACAGTCCTTCTGCAACTCAGTCTGCAACCTCTGCTCTCTGCAACAGTCCTTCTGCACCCCAGTCTCCATCCTCTACTCTCTGCAACAGTTCTTTTGCACCCCAGTCTCCAACATCTGGTCTCTCCAACAGTCATTCTCCACCCCAGTCTCCAACCCCTGCTCTTTGTAATAGTCCATCTGTACTGCATTCTCCAAACGCTTCTCTCGGTAAGGGTACTTCTGCACCCGAGTCTCACACCTCTGTTTACTGTATCAGTCCTTCTGCACCCCAGTCTCCAAACTTTGCTCTATGTAACTGTACTTCTGCACCTTACTCTCCAAGCTCTGCTCTCTGCTACACTCCTTCTGGACCCCAATTTCCAAACTCTCTGCAAAAGTCCTTCTACATTGCAGTCAAAAACATCTGCTCTCTGCAACAGTCCTTCTGCACGCCAATCTCCAACCTCTACTTTCAGAAACAGTCCTTCTGAACCTCAGTCTTCAACCTCTGCTCTTGGCAACATTCCTTCTGCACCCCAGTATCAAAACATTGCTCTCTGTAAAAGTCCATCTGCACCCCAGTCTCCAACCTCTGCTCTCTGTAACGATCCTTCTGCACCTCAGTCTCGAACCTCCGCTCTCTGTAATTGTCCTTCTGCACCTCAGTCTCCAAACTCTTTTCTCTGTAAGATCCTTCTGAAACCAAGTCTCCAACGTCTCCTCTCTGTAACAGTCCTTCTGCAACCCTGTCTTTAATCTCTGCTCTCTGAAACAGTCCTTCTTCTCCTCAGTCTCCAACCTCTGCTTTCCGCAACAGTCCTTCTGCAAACAAATCTTCAAACTCTGCTCTCCACAACATTCCTTCTGCACCCAAGTCTCCAACCTGTGCTCTCTGTAAAAGTTCTACTGCACCCCAGTCTCCAAACTCTGCTCTCTGTAAAGATCCTTCTGCACTCCAGTCTCGAACCTCTGCTCTCTGCAACAATCCTTCTGCACCTCAGTCTCCAAACTCTGCTTTCTGCAAAAGTCCTTCTGCACCCTAGTCTCAATACTCTACTCGCATAAACGATCCTTCTGCACCCCAGGATCCAAAATCTATTCCCTACATCAGTCCTTCTGCAACTCAGTCTGCAACCTCTAGTCTCTGCAGCAGTCCTTCTTCACCCCATTCTTCATCTTCTGCTCTCTGCAGCAGTCCTTTTGCACCCCAGTCTCCAACAACTGCTCTCTTCAACAGTCATTCTCCACCCCAGTCTCCAATCTCTGCTCTCTGAAACAGTTCTTCTGTACTGCATTCTCCAACCTCTGCTCTCTAAGGGTACTTCTGCACCTGAGTCTCGAACCTCTGATTTGTGTATCAGTCCTTCTGCACCCCAATCTCCAACCTCTGCTCTGTGTAACTGTACTTCTGCACCTTAGTCTCCAAGTCTGCTCTTTGTTACAGTCCTTCTGGACCCCAATCTCCAACATCTATTCTCTGTAACAGTCCTTCTACATGCCAGTTTACAACCTCTGCTCTCTGCAACAGTCCTTCTGCACCCTAGTCTCCAACCTCTGCTGTCTGTAACAATCCTTCTGCACCTCAGTCACCAACCTCTGCTCTCTGCAACTGTCCTTCTGCACCTCAGTCTCCAACATCCACTCTCTGTAACAGTGCTTCTGCACTTCAGTCTCCAACCTCTGCTTTCTGTGAGATCCTTCTTCAACCCAGTCTCCAAACTCTGCTCTCTGTAACAGTCCTTCATCACCCCAGTCTCCAACCTCTGCTCTCTGCAATGATCCTTCTGCAACCCAGTCTCATACCTGTGCTCGCTGTAACAGTTTTTGTGTAACCCAGTCTACAACATCTGCTCTCTGCAACAGTTCTTGTGTACCTAAGTCTGAAATCTCTGCTCTCTGCAATAATCCTTCTGCACCCAGTCTCCAACCTCTGCTCTTAGTAACAGTCCTTCTGTACCTCAGCCTCCAAACTCTGCTCTCTGTAAGACCCTTCAGAAACCCAGTATTCAAACTCTGTGTCTGTAACAGTCCTTCTGCACCCAGTCTCTAAACTCTGCTCTCTGTTATAGGCCTTCTGTATCCCAGTCTCCTCACTCTGCTCTTTGTAAGAGGCCTTCAGAACCCCAGTCTCCAACTTCTACTCTCTGCAACGATATTCAGCACCCCAGTCTCCAACCTCTGCTCTCTACAACAGTCCTTTTGCACCTTAGTCTCCAACATCTGCTCCGTGTAAGATCTTTCTGCACACCAGTCTGCAACCTCTGGTCGCTGTAACTTTCCTTTTGTACCGGATTCTCCAACCATTGCCCTCTGTAACGGTCCTTCTGCACCCCAGTCTCCAACATCTACTTTCTCTATCAGTCCTTCTGCACCCCAGTCTCCAACCTCTGCTCAATGTAACAGTCTTTCTGCACCTCAGTCTTCAACCTCTGCTTTCTGCAACAGTCCTTAGGCACCCAAGTCTCAAAATACTGCTCTCTACAACATTCTTTCTTCACCCCAGTCTCCAACTTGTGCTTTCTGCAACGATCCTTCTGCACCTCATTCTCCAACCTCTGCTCTCTACAAAGATCCTTCTGCACACAAGTCTCCAACATCTGCTCTCTGAAACAGTCCTTCTACACCCCAGACTCCAACCTCTGCTCTCTGCAACAGTCCATGTACACCCCAGTCTCTATACTATTCTCGCCCCAATGATTTTTCTGCACCCCAGTCTCCAACATCTGCTCTCTGCAACAGTCCTTCTGTACCTCAGTCTCCAAACTCATCTCTTTGTAAGACTCTTCTGAATCCCAGTCTGCAAACTCTGCTATCTGTAACAGTCCTTCTGCACCCCAGTCTCCAATCTCTGCTCTCTGTAACAGGCCTTGTGCACCACAGTCTCCAAACTCTTCTCTCTGTAAGAGGCCTTCTGCACCCCAGTCTCCAACCTCTACTCTCTGCAAGGATCTTTCTGGACCCCAGTCTCCAACATCTGCTCTCTACAACAGTCCTTCTGCACCCCAGTCTCCAAACTCTGCTCTCTGCAACAGTCCTTCTACAATCCAGTCTCCATTCTCTGCTCAACCCAACGATACTTCTGCACCCCAGTCTCCAACATTAGTTCTCTACATCAGTTCTTCTGCACCCCAGTCACCAACCTCTACTCTCTGTAACAGTCCTTCTGTACCTCAGTCTGCAACCTCTGTTCTCCGTTAGTGTTCTTATGCACCCCAGTACTTATCATCTGCTTTCTGTATCAGTCGTTTGCACCATACTCTCCTAACTCTGCCCTCTGTAAAAGTCCTTCTGCAACTCAGTCTGCAACGTCTGCTCTCTGCAACAGTCCTTCTGCACCACAGTCTCCATCCTCTGCTCTCTGCAACAGTCCTTTTTCACCCCAGTCTCCAACATCTGCTCTCTGCAACAGTCATTCTCCACCCCACTCTCCAAACTCTGCTCTCTGTAATAGTCATTCTGTACTACATTTTCCAACTTCTGCTCTCTGTAAGGGTACTTCTGCACCCGAGTCTCCAACCTCTGCTTTCTGTATCAGTCCTTCTGAATCCCAGTCTCCAACCTGTGCTATGTGTAACTGTCCTTCTGCACCTTAGTCTCCATCCTCTACTCTCTGCAACAGTCCTTCTAAATCCCAGTGTAAAACCTCTGCTCTCTGTAACAGTCCTTCTGCATCCCAGTCTCCATCCTCTGCTCTCAAACCTCAGTATTCAACCACTGCTCTCTACAACGGTCCTTCTCCACCTCTTTCTCCAACCTTTACTCTAATTAACAGTGTTTCTGCACCTCAGTCTCCAAATCTGCACTCTTTAAGATCCTTCTGCAACCCAGTCTCCAAACTCTGCTCTCTTTAAAAGGCCTTCTGCACGCCAGACTCCAAACTCTGCTCTCTCTATCAGTCTTTCTGCACCCCTGTCTCTAAACTCTGCTCGCTGCAACAGTTTTCGTGCAACCCAGTCTACAACATCTGCTCTCTGCACCAGTTCTTTTGTACCTCAGTCTGAAAACTCTGCTCTCTGCTATAATCTTTCTGCACCCCAGTCTCCAAACTCTGCTTTCTGTAACAGTCCTTCTGTACCTCAGTCTCCAACCTTATCTCTCTGTAAGACCCTTCTGAAACCCAGTGTGCAACTCTGATCTCTGTGAGAGTCCTCCTGCACCCCAGTCTCCAACCTGTGCTCTCTGTAACAGGCCTTCTGCACTCCAGTCTCCAACCTCTGCACTCTGTAAGAGTCCTTCTGCACCACAGTCTCCAACATTTACTCTCTGCAAGGATGCTTCTGCACACCAGTCTCCAACATCTGCTCACTACAACAGTCCTTCTGCACCCCAGTCTCCAACCTCTGCTGTCTGCGAGATCCTCCTGCACACCAGTCTCCAATCGCTGCTCACTGTAACAGTTATTCTGCAAACTAGTCTAAAAGGCCTTCTGCACCCCAGACTCCAAACTCTGCTCTCTGTAACAATAATTCTGCACCTCAGTCTCCAACCTCTGCTCTCTGAAAGGGTCCTTCTGCACCCCAGTCTCTAACCTCTGTTTTCTGCAACAGTCTTCTGCACCCCAGTCTCCAACATATACTTTCTGTAACCATCCTTCTGTACCGGATTCTCCAACCTCTGCTCTCTGTAACGGTCCTTCTGCAACCCAGTCTCCAACATCTGCTTTCTCTATAAGTCCTTCTGCACCCCAGTCTCCAACCTCTGCTTTTTGCAACAGTCCTTCTGCACCCAAGTCTTCAACCTCTGCTCACTGCAACATTCCTTCTGCACCCCAGTCTCGAACCTCTGCTCTCCGCAAGGATCCTTCTGCACCTCAGTGTCCAACCTCTTCTCTCTGCAAAGATCCTTTGGCACCCCAGTCTCAAAACTCTTCTTGCTGCAACAGTCCTTGTGAACCCCAGTCTCTACATCTGCTCTCTGCAACAGTTCCTCTGTACCTCAGTCTGAAATCTCTGCTCTCTGCAATAATCCATCTGCACCCCAGTCTCCAACCTCTACTCTCTGTAACAGTCCTTCTGTACCTCAGTCTCCAATCTGTGCTCTATGCAACAGTCCTTCTGAACCCAAGTCTCCAACATCTGCTCTCTGAAACAGTCCTTCGACACCCCAGTCTTCAACGTCTGCTCTCTGTAACAGTCCTTCTACACCCCAGTCTCTATACTCTGCTTGCCTAAACGATCCTTCTGCACTGCAGTATCCAACGTCTGCTCTCTGCAACAGTCCTTCTACACTCCAGTCTCAAACCTCTGCCCTCTGCAACAGTCCTTCTATACCCCAGTCTCCATACTCTGCTCAACCCAACGATCCATCTGCACCCCAGTCTCCAACCTCTGTTCTCTACATCAGTTCTTCTGCACCCCAGTCTCCAACCTCTGTTCTCCATAAGGGTCCTTATGCACCCAAGTATCTAACCTCTGCTTTCTGTATCAGTCGTTTTGCACCACAGTCTCCAAACTCTGCCGTCTGTAAGAGTCCTTCTGTAACTCAGTCTGCAACCTCTGCTTTCTGCAACAGTCCTTGCGCACCCCAGTCTCCATCCTCTGCTCTCTTCAACATTCCTTCTGCACCCCAGTCTCCAACATCTGCTATCTGCAACAGTCATTCTCACCCCAATTTCCATCCTCTGATTTCTGTAACAGTCCTTTTCCACCTCAGTGTCCAACGTCTTCTCTCTGCAGAGATCCTTTGGCACCCCAGTCTCAAAACTCTGCTTGCTGCAACAGTCTTTGTGAACCCCAGTCTCCAACATCTGCTCTCTGCAACAGTTCTTCTGTACCTCAGTCTGAAAACTCTGCTCTCTGAAACAGTCCTTCGACACCCCAGTCTCCAACCTCTACTCTCTGTAACAGTCCTTCTGTACCTCAGTCTCTAATCTCTGCTCTATGCAACAGTCCTTCTGCACCCAAGTCTTTAACATCTGCTCTCTGAAACAGTCCTTCGACACCCCAGTCTCCAACCTCTGCTCTCTGTAACAGTCTTTCTACACCCCAGTCTCCATACTCTGCTCGCCCAAACGATCCTTCTTCACCCCAGTCTCCAACGTCTGCTCTCTGCAACAGTCTTTCCATACCCCAGTCTCCATACTCTGCTCGACCCAACGATCCATCTGCACCCCAGTCTCCAACCTCTGTTCTCTACATCAGTCTTTCTGCAGCCAAGTCTCCACCTCTGCTCTCTGCAATGATCCTTCTGTACCTCAGGCTTAAAACTCTGTTCTCTGCAACAGTCCTTCTGTACACCAGTCTCCAAACTCTGTTCTGTGTAACATTCCTTCTCCACCCCAGTCTCCAACATCTGCTATCTGCAACAGTCATTCTCCACCCCAGTCTCCAAACTCTGCTCTCTGTAAGAGTCCTTCTGTACTGCATTCTCGAAACTCTGCTCTCTGTAAAGATACTTCTGCACCCGAATCTCCAAACTCTGCTTTCTGTATCAGTTCTTCTGCACTCCAGTCTCCAACCTCTGTTCTGTGTAACTGTCCTTCTTCACCTTAGTCTTCAAGTCTGCTCTCTGCTACAGTTTTTCTGCACCCCAGACTCCATCATCTACTCTCTGCAACAGTACTTCTGCACCCCAGTCTCCAAACTCTGCTCTTTGTAAGAGTCCTTCTGTACTAAAGACTCCAACCTCTGGTCTCTCTAATGGTCATCCTGTACCCCAGTCTTCAACCTCTGCTTTCTGAATCATTTCTTCTGTACCCTTCTCTCAATCCTCTGCTCTCTATAACAGTCCTTCTGCACCTCAGTCTCCAACCTCTGCTCTCTGCAACAGTTCCTTCTGCACCCAAATCTACAACTTCTGCTTTATGCACAAGTCTTTCTGCACCCCAGTATCCAAACTCTGCTCTATGTAACAATCCTTCTGCACTCCAGTCTCCAAATTCTGCTATCTGCAGAAGTACTTCTTCACCCCAGTCTCAAACCTCTGCTCGCTGTAATGTGCTTCTGTACCCCAGTCTCCAAACTCTACTCTCTGTAACTGTTCTTCTGCATGGCAGTCTCCAAACTCTGCTCTCTGTTACAATCCTTCTGCACCTCAGTCTCAAACCTCTGCTCTCTGCAATTGTCCTTCTGCAACCCTGTCTTAAACTTCTGTTCTTGCAACAGTCCTTCCACTCCCCAGTCTCCAATCTCTGCTCTCTGTAAAAGTCCTTTTGTACCCCGGTCTCCAATCTCTGCTCTGTAAGGTCCTTCTGCACCCAAGTCTCCAACGTCTGCTTTCTGTATCAGTCCTGCACCCAGGTCTCCAACCTTTGCTCTCTGTAACAGTCCTTCTGAACCTCAGTCTCTATCCTTGCTCTCTGCAACATTCCTTCTGCAACCCAGTCTCCAACCACTGCTCTCTGCAACAATCCTTTTGCACCCCAGTCTCCAACGTCTGCTCTCTACAACAGTCTTTCTGCATCCCAGTCTCCAACCTCTGCTCTCTGTAAGATCTTTCTGCACCCCATTCTCCAACCTCTGCTATCTTCAAAGTTTTTTTGGCACCTCACTCGCCAACCTCTGCTCTCTGTAATTGTACTTCTGCAACCCAGTCTCTAAACTCTGCATTCTGTATCAGTCCTTCTGCACCTCAGTCTCCAAACTCTTCTCTCTTTAACAGTCCTTCTGTACCTCAGTCTTCAAACTCTACTCTCTGCAATTGTTCTTCTGCATGTCAGTCTTTAAACTCAACTCTCTGTAACAGTTACTCTGCATCTCAGTCTCCAAACTCTACTCTCTGTAAGATCATTTTGCAAACCAATCTCCAAACTCTGCTCTCTGTAACAGTCCTTCTGCACCGCTTCTCCAATCTCTGCTCTCTGTAACAGGCTTTCTGCACCCCAGTATCCAACATCTACTCTCTGGAACAGTCCATATGCACACAAGTCTCAAAAATCTGCTCTCTACCCCAGTCATTATGCACCCCAGTCTCTAACATCTGCTCTCTACATTAGTCTTTCTGCACCTAAGTCTGAAAACTCTGCTCTCTGCCACGATCCTTCTGCACCCCAGTCTCCAAACTGTATTCTCTGCAACAGTCTTTCTGCACCGCAGTCTCCAAATTCTGCTCTCTGTAACAGTCCTTCTGTACCGCAGTCTCCTACCTCTCTTCTCTGTAATGGTCCTTCTGCACCCCAGTCTCCAAACTCTGCTTGTTGTATCAGTCCTTCTGAACAACAGTATCCAACCTCTCCTCTCTTTAACAGTCCTTCTGCACCTAAGTCTCCAACCTCTGCTGTCTGCAAGAATCATTCTGCACACCAGTCTCCAACATCTGTTTTCTGTATCAGTCCTGGACCACAGTCTCCAAAATCTGCTCTCTGTAACAGTCCTTCTGCACCCCAGTCTCCAACGTCTTCTCTCTGCAACAGTCCTTTTGCATCTCAGACTCCAACCTCTGCTCACTGTAAGATTCATCTGCACCCCAGTTTCCAACCTCTGCTCTCTTCAACGGTCCTTCTGCACCCCAGTCTCCAACCTCTGTTCTCTGCATCAGTCCTTCTGCACCAGAGTCTCCAACATCTACTCTCTGCAACAGTTCTTTTCCACCCGAGTCTCCAACCTCTGCTCTCTGTAACAGTCCTTCTATACTGCAGTCTCCAAACACTGCTTTCTGTAAGGGTATTTCTGGACCCCAATTTCCTACCTCTACTAACTGCAACAGTTCTTCCAAACCCCAGTCTAAACCCTCTGCTCTCTGCAACAGTCCTTCTGCACCCCAGTCTCCAACCTGTGCTCTCTGTATCAATCCTTCTGCACCTCAGTATCCAAGCTCTGCTCTCTGCAACGATCCTTCTGCAACTCAGTCTCCAAACTCTACTCTTTGTAACAGTGCTTCTGCACCTCAGTCTCCAAACTCTGCTCTCTGTAAGATCCTTATGAAACCCAATCTCCAAACTCTGCTCTCTGTAACAGTCATCGTGCAACCCAGTCTCAAAACTCTGCTCTCTGTAACAGGCTTTCTTCACCCCAGTCTCCAAACTCTGCTCTCTGTATCTGTCCTTCTGGACCCCAGTCTCCAACCTCTTCTCTCTGCAACAATCCATCTGCACCCCAGTATCCAACCACTGCTCTCTTAAAGAAGCATTCTTCACCACAGTCTCAGAAAGCTACTCTCTGCAGTGATGCCTGTGCACCCCAGTCTCCAACCTCTTGTCTCTGCAACAGTCCTTCTACACCCCAGTCTCCAACCTCTGCTCTGTGTAAGATCCTTTTGCACACCAGTTCCCAACCTCTGCTAGTTGTAACATTCCTCTGGTACCCAGTTTCCAAACTCTGCTCTCTGTAACAATAATTCTGCACCTCAGTTTCTAACCTCTGCCCTCTGCAAAGGTGCTTCTGCACCCTATTCTCCAACCTCTGTTCTCTGCAACAGTCATTCTGCACCCCAGTCCTTATCCCCTGCTCTCTATAGCAGTCCTTCTGTACCGGGGTCTCCTACCTCTGCTCTCTTTATCCGCTCTTTTGCACCTCAGTCTCCAACATCTGCTATCTCAATAAGTCCTCCTGCACCCGTGTCTCCAACCTCTGCTCTCTTTAACAGTCTTTCTGCACCTCAGTCTACAAACTCTGGTTTTTGCAAAAGTCCTCCTGCACCCCCGTCTCCACCCTCTGCTCTCTGCAACATTCTTTCTGCACCTGAGTCTCCTACCTGTGCTTTCTGTAAAAGTCATTCTGCACCCCAGTCTCAAACCTCTGCTCTCTGTAACGATGCTTCTGCACCCCAGTCTCTAACCTCTGCTCTCTGCAATAATCTTTCTGCACCTCAGTCTCCAAATTCTGCTCTCTGCAACGATCCTTCTGCACCCCAGTCTCAAACATCTGCACTCTGTAACAGTCTTTTTGCACCCCATTCTCCAACATCTGCTCTCTTCAAAAGTCCTTCTATACCCCAGTCTCCAAACTCTGCTCTCTTAAACAGTTCTTCTGTACCCCACTCTCCAAACTCTGCTCTCTGTAACAGTCCTTCTGCACCTCAGTCTCCAAACTTTGCTCTATTAAAGAGTCTTCTGCACCCCAGTCTCCAACCTATGCTCTCTGTAACAATTCTTCTGCACATTAGTCTTTATCCCCTGCTCTCAGCAATGGTCCTTATGCACACCAGTCTCCAACTTCTGTTCTCTGCAACAGTCCTTCTGCACCACAGTCTGCATCACCTGCTATCTGTAACAGTTCTTCTGTACTGCAGTCTCCATCATCTGCTCTGTATCAGTTCTGCACCCCTGTCTCCCATATCTGCTCTATGTAACACTTCTTTTTCACCTCAGTCTTCAACCTCTGCTCTGTATAACAGTCCTTCTGCACCCCAGTGTCCAACCTCTGCTCTCTGCAACGATCCTTCTGCATCCAAGTCTCCAACATCTGCTCTCTGAAACAGTCCTTCTGCACCCAACTCTCCAACATCTGATCTCTGCAACAGTCCTTCTGCACGTCAGTCTCCATCATCTGCTCTGTATCAGTTCTGCACCCCTGTCTCCCATATCTGCTCTCTGTAACAGTTCTTTTTCACCTCAGTCTTCAACCTCTGCTCTGTGTAACAGTCCTTCTGAACCCCAGTGTCCAACCTCTGCTCTCTGCAATGATCCTTCTGCATCCCAGTCTCCAACATCTGCTCTCTGAAAAAGTCCTTCTGCACCCAACTCTCCAACATTTGATCTCTGCAACAGTCCTTCTGCACCTCAGTCCGGAAACTCTGCTGTCTCCAACAGTCCTTCTGCACCCCAGTCTCCAAACTCTGCTCTCCATAACAGTCCTTCTGCATCTCAGTCTTCAAACTCTGCACTACGTAAGATCCTTCTGCAACCCAGTCTCCAAACTCTACTCTCTTTAACCAGCTCTTCTGCACCCCAGTCTCCAACCTCTGCTCTCTGTAACAGGCCTTCTGCACCCCAGTCTCATAACTCTGCTCTCTGTATCAGTCCTTCTGCACCCCAGTCGCAAACCTCTGCTCTTTGTAACAGTCCTTCTGCATCTCAGTCTCCTACATCTGCTCTCTGCAACAGTCCTTCAGCACCACAGATTCCAACTTCTAGTTTCTGCAACCAGTCCTTCTGCACCCTCAGTCACCAACCTCTGCTTTCTGTATCAGTCCTTCTGCACCCCAGTCTCCAAACTCTGCTCTCTGTAACAGTCTTTTATGCCTGAGTCTCCAATATCTACTCTCTGTAACAGTCCCTCTGCACCTCACTCTCCAACAACTGCTCTCTGTAAGTACCTTCTGCAACCCAGAATCTAAACTCTGCTCTCTGTAACAGTCCTTCTGCACACCTTCTCCCAACTCTCCTCTCCGTAACAGGCCTTCTGCACTCCAGTCTCTAAAGTGTGTTCGCTATAACAATCTTTTTGCACCCCAGTCTCCAACATCTGCTCTCTGAAACAGTCCTGCTGCACCTCGGTCTACAATCTCTGCTCTCTGTAAGATCCTTCTGCAACCTTGTCTAAAAACTCTGCTCTCTTTAACAGTCCTTCTTCACCTCAGTCTCCTAACTCTGTTCTTTGCAACACTCCTTCTGCACCCCAAGCACCACCCTCTATTCTCTGTAACAGTCCTTCTGTACCGCAGTCTTCAAATCCTTCTCTCTGTAACGGTCCTTCTGCACCCCAGTCTGCAACCTCTGCTTTCTGTATCAGTCCTCCTGCACCCCAGTCTACAACCTCTGCTCTCTGTAACAGTCCTTCTGCACCTCATATCCAACTCTGCTATCTGCAAAAGTCCTTATGCCCCCCAGTCTTCAACCTCTGCTGTCTGCAAAATTCCTTCTGCACCCAAGTCTGCAACGTGTGCTCTGTGTAACAGTACATCTGCAGCCAAGTCTCCACCTCTGCTCTCTGCAATGATCCTTCTGACCTCAGTCTTAAAACTCTGCTCTCTGCAACAGTCCTTCTTCACCCCAGTCTCCAAACTCTATTCTGTGTAACAGGCCTTCAAGCTCTGCTCTCTGCAAGAGTCCTTCTGCACCCCAGTCTTCAACATCTGCTATCTAAACAGTCCTTCTGCACTTCAGTCTCCTAAATCTGCTCTCTGCAACAGTCCTTCTGAACTCCAGTGTCCAAACTCTTCTCTCTGCAATGATCCTTCTGCACCCCCAGTCTCCAACCTCTGCTCTCTGAAAGATCCTTCTGACCCCAGTCTCCAAACTCTGCTCTCGGTAATATTCCTTCTCCACGCCAGTCTCCAACCTCTGCTTTCTGCAACAGTCCTTCTTCAAATCAGTCTTTAACCTCTGCTCTCAGGAACGGTCCTTATGCACCCCAGTTTCCAAACTCTGCTCTCCGCAAGAGTGCTTCTGTACCCCAGTCTCAAACCTCAGCTCTCTGAAGGATCCTTCTGCACCCAAGTCTCCAAACTTTACTCTCTGTAACAGTCTTTCTGCACCCCAGTCTTTAACCTATGCTCTCTGTAAAAATCCTTCTGACCATTAGTCTTTATCCCCTGCTCTCAGCAACAGTTCTTATGCACCCCATTCTCCAACTCTGTTCTCTGCAACAGTCCTTCTGCACAACAGTCTGCATCATCTGCTCTCTGTAACAGTCCTTCTGTACTGCAGTCTCCAAAATCTGCTCTCTGTAACATTCTTTCTGCACCTCAGTCTCCAATCTCTGCTCTCTGTGTCAGTCCTTCTGCACCCCTTTTTCCAAACTCTTCTCTCTGAAACAGTCCCTTCTGCACCTCAGTCTTCAACAACTGCTCTCTGGAACAGTCCTTCTATACCCCAGTCTCCATAATCTGCTCTCAGCAACGATTCTTCTGCACCCCAGTCTCCAACGTCTGCTCTGCAACAGTCTCTCTACAGCCCAGTCTCCACCTTCTGAACCCCAGTCTCCAACGTCTGCTCTGCAACAGTCTCTCTACAGCCAAGTCTCCAACCTAGGCTCTCTGGAAGATGCTTCTGTACCCCAGTGTCCAAATTCTGCTCTCTGTAACATTTCTTCTGCACCCCAGTCTCCAAACTCTGCTCTCTGCAATGATCCCTCTTCACCCCAGTCTCCAACCCTATTCTCAACAACAGTTCTTCTGTACCGCAGTCTTCAACCACTGTTCTCTGTAAGGGTCCTTCTTCACCCCAGTCTCCAAACTCTGCTTTCTATATCAGTCCTTCTGCACCACAGTCTCCAAACTCTACTCTCTGTAACAGTCCGTCTGCACCTCACTCTGCAACCTCTGCTCTGTGCAACAATCCTTCTTCACCCCAGTCTTCAACCTCTGCTCTCTGTAACAGTCCTTCTGTACTGCAGTCTCCAACTTCAGCTCTCTGCAACAGTCCTTGTGCACCCCAATCTCAAACATCTGGTCTCTGCAACCGTTCTTCTGTACCTCAATCTGAAAACTCTGCTCTCTGCAATAATCCTTCTGCACCCGAATCTCCAACCTCTGCTCTCTGTAACAGTTCTTTTGTACCTCAGTCTCCATCATCTGCTCTGTATCAGTTCTGCACCCCTGTCTCCCATATCTGCTCTCTGTAACAGTTCTTTTTCACCTCAGTCTTCAACCTCTCTTCTATGTAACAGTCTTTATGCACCCCAGTGTCCAACCTCTGCTCTCTGCAATGATCCTTCTGCATCCCAGTCTCCAACATCTGCTCCCTGCAACAGTCCTTCTGCACCCAACTCTCCAACATCTGATCTCTGCAACAGTCCTTATGCACCTCAGTCCGGAAATTCTGCTGTCTCCAACGATCCTTCAGCACCCCAGTCTCCAAACTCTGCTCTCCATAACAGTCCTTCTGCACCTCAGTCTTCAAACTCTACCCTACATATGATCCTTCTGTAACCCAGTCTTCAAACTCTGCTGTCTCTAACAGCCCTTCTGCACCCCAGTCTCTAACCTCTGCTTTCTGTTTCAGTTCTTCTGCACCCCAGTCGCAAACCTCTGCTCTTTGTAACAGTCCAGTCTCTAACCTCTGCTTTCTGTTTCAGTTCTTCTGCACCCCAGTCGCAAACCTCTGCTCTTTGTAACAGTCCTTCTGCATCTCAGTCTCCTACATCTGCTCTCTGCAACAGTCCCTCTGCACCTCACTCTCCAACAACTGCTCTCTGTAAGGTGCTTCTGCAAACCAGACTCCTAACTATGCCCTCTGTAACAGTCCTTCTGCACACCTTCTCCCAACTCTCCTCTCCGTAATAGGCCTTCTGCACCCCAGTCTCTAAAGTCTGTTCGCTATAACAATCCTTCTGCACCCCAGTCTCCAACATCTGCTCTCTATAACATCCTGCTGCACTTCGGTCTACAATCTCTGCTCTCTGTAAGATCCTTCTGCAACCTTGTCGAAAAACTCTGCTCTCTGTAACAGTCTTTCTTCACCTCAGTCTCCAAACTTTGTTCTTTCCAACACTCCTTATGAACCCCAGTCGCCACCCTCTACTCTCTGTAACAGTTCTTCTGTACCGTAGTTTTAAAACACTTCTCTGTAACGGTCCTTCTGCACCCCAGTCTCCAACCTCTGATTTCTGTATCAGGCCTTCTGCACCCAAATCTACAACTTCTGCTCTCTGTAACAGTCCTTCTGCACCTCATATTTAAACTCTGCTATCTGATACAGTTCTTATGCACCCCAGTCTCCAACCTCTGCTGTCTGAAAAATTCCTTCTGCACCCCAGTCTGCAACGTGTGCTGTGTGTTACAGTCCTTCTGCAGCCAAGTCTCCACCTCTGCTCTCTGCAATGATCCTTCTATACCTCAGTGTTAAAACTCTGCTCTCTACAACAGTCCTTCTGCACCCCAGTCTCCAAACTCTATTCTGTGTAACAGGCCTTCTCCACCTCAGTCTTCGAGCTCTGCTCTTTGGAAGAGTCCTTCTGCACCCCAGTCTTCAACATCTGCTATCTAAACAGTCCTTCTGCACTTCAGTCTCCAAAATCTGCTCTCTGCAACAGTCTTTCTGAACTCCAGTGTCCAAACTCTTCTCTCTGCAACGATCCTTCTGCACCCCAGTCTCCAACCTCTGCTCCCTGAAAGATCCTTCTGACCCCAGTTTTCAAACTCTGCTCTCTGTAATATTCCTTCTCCACGCCAGTCTCCAACATCTGCTTTCTGCAAAAGTCCTTCTGCACCCCAGTCTCCAAACTCTATTCTGTGTAACAGGCCTTCTCCACCTCAGTCTTGAACCTCTGCTCTCTGCAAGCGTCCTTCTGCACCCCAGTCTCAAAACTCTGCTCTCTGTTACAGGCCTTCTGAACCCCAGTCTCCAAACTCTTCTCTTTCCAACAATCATTCTACACCTCAGTCTCCAACATCTGCTCTCTGTAAGATCCTTCTGCAACCCAGTCTCTCAACTCTGCCCTCTCTAAATGTTCTTCTGCACCCCTTCTCCCAACTCTCCTCTCCATAACAGGCCTTCTGCACCCCAGTCTCCAAAGTCTGCTCTCTATAACAAGACTTCTGCACCCCAGTCTCCAACCACTTCTCTCTGCAACAGTCCTTCTGTGCCCCAGTCTCCAACCTGTGGTTTCTGCAACAGTGCTTCTGCACCTCAGTCTTAAAACACTGTTCTCTGCTAAGATCCATTTGCACCTCAGTCTTCGACCTCTACTCTCTGTAACAGTCCTTCTGCACCTGGGTCCCTTATATCTGCTCTCTGTTAGATCCTTCTTCAACCCAGTCTTCAAACTCTGTGATCTGTAAGATTACTTCTGGAGCCCTTCTCCACACTCTGCTCCCCGTAACAGGCCTTCTGCACCCCAGTCTTTAACCTCTGCTCTCTGTAACAGTCTTTTTGAAACTCAGTCTCCAACCTCTTATCTCTGCAATGATCCTTCTGCACCCCAGTCTCCAACGTCTCCTCTTCTAAACAGTCTTTCTGCACCTCAGTCTCCAAATTCTGCTCTTGGCAACAGTCCTTATTCACTCAAGTCTCCAGCCTCTGCTGTCTGCAACAGTCCTTCTACACCCCAGTCTTCAACCTCTGCTCTGTTTAACAGTCCTTCTGCACCCCAGTCTCCAACCTCTGCTCTCTGTAACAATCCTTCTGCACCCCAGTCTCCAACCTCTGCTCTCTGTAACAGTCTTTCTGCACCGTATTTTGAAACCTCTGCTCTCTGTTACAGTCTTCCTATACCGCAGTCTCCAACCTCTGTTCTCTGTAACGGTCCCTCTATACCACAGTTTCCAACCTTTGTTTCTGTAACAGTCTTTCTGCACCTCAGTCACCAAACTCTGCTCTCTGTAACAGTCCTGCTGCAACTCAGTCTCCAACCTCTTCTCTCTGTTACAGTCCTTCTGCACCTCAGTCTGAAACCTCTGCTCTCTGCATGATCCTTCTGCACCCTATTCTCTAATCACTGCTCTCTGTAACATTCGTCATGCACCAGAGTCACCAAAAACTGCTCTCTGTAAGATTCTTCTTCAACCTAGACTCAAAACTCTGCTCTCTATAACAGTCCTTCTGCAACCCAGTCTCCATCCTCTGCTCTCTGTAGCAGGCCTTATGCACCCCAGCCTCCAAACTCTGCTCTCTGAAACAGTCCTTCTGCACGCCAGTCTGCAACCTCTGCTCTCTGTCTCGGTCCTTTCTGTATCATAATTCTTCACCCCAGTTTCATAAAATTGCTCTGTATAACAATCCTTCTGAATGTCAGTCTTCAAACTCTGCTCTCTGAAACAGTCCTCTGACCGCCAGTCTCCAAACTCCTCTTTCTGCAACATTCCTTCTGCACCTCAGTCTCCAACCTGTGCTCTCTGTAACAGTCCTTCTGCACCTCAGTCTCCCACCTCTTCTCTCTGTAACGATTCTTCTGCAGCCCATTCTCCACCTCTGCTCTCTTCAACGATGCTTCTGCAACTCATTCTCCAATGTCTGCTCTTTTCAACGATCCTTCTGCACCCCAGACTCCACCTCTGCTTTCTGTAACTGTTTTTCTGCACCTCAGTCTCCAACCTCTGCTCTCTGCAACCGTCCTTCTGCACCCCTGTCTCTAACCTCTGCTCTCTGCAAGGATCCTTATGCACCCCAGTCTCCAACATCTGCTCTCTGTAACATTTTTTCTGCACCCCTGTCTCCAACGTCTTTTCTCCTTAACACTCCTTCTGCACCCCAGTCTCTAACCTCTGTTCTCTGCAAGGTCATTCTGCACCCCAGTTTTTAAACTCTCCTATCTGTAACATTCTTCTCCAACCCAGTCTACAACCTCTGCTTTCCTCAAGGGTCCTGCTGCAACCAAGTCTAAAACATTCGTTCTCTGCAACAGTCCTTCTACTTTCCAATATCAATACTCTGCTCTCTGTTACACTCCTTCTGTACCGTAGTCTCCAACCTCTGCTCTCTCTAACGGTCCTTCTGCACTCCAGTCTCAAACCTCTGCTTTCTGTATAAGTCCTTCTGAACCACGGATTCAAACCTCTACTTTCTGTAACAGTCCTTCTGCACCTTTGTCTCCAATCTCTAAACTCTGCAACCTTACTTCTGCACCCCATTCTCTAACCTCTGCTCTCTGTAACAGTCCTACTTTACTACAGTCTCCAACCTCTGCTCTCTGTAACGGTTCTTCTGCACCCCAGTCTCAACCTCTGCTTTCTGTATCAGTAATTCTGCACCCCAGTCTCCAAACTTTGCTCTCTTTAACATTCTTTTTGCACCTCAGTCACCAACCTCTGCTCTATGTTACAGTTCTTATGAACCCCAGTCTCCAAACTCTGCTCTCAGCAACAGTTTTTCTGAACCCCAGGCTCCAACATCTGAACTTTGAAACAGTTCCTCTATAAACCATTCTCCAACCTCTGCTCTCTGTAACAGTTTTTCTGTATGGCAGTCTCTGAACTCTGCTCTCTGCAATGGTCTTTCTGCACCCAGTCTCCAACCTCTGCTTTCTGTATCAGTCCTTCTGAATCCGAGTCTCCAAACTCTGCTCTCTGTAACAGTTATTCTGCACCTCAGTCTCCAAATTCTGCTCTCTACAAAAGTCCTCTTAACCCAAGTCTCCAACCTCTTTTCTCTGTAACAATCCTTCTGCACCTCTGTCTCCACCTCTGCTCTCTGCAATGGTCCTTCTGCAACTCAGTCTTCAACCTCCATTCTCTGTAACAGTCCTTCTGCACCTCAGTCTCCAACCTCTGCTTTCTGTAAGATCCTTCTGCAACCCAGTCTCTAAACTCTGCCCTCTGTAACAGTCATTCTGCATCCTTTCACCAAACTCTGCTCTCTATAACAGGCCTTCTGCACCGCAGTCTCCAAACTCTGTTCTCTGTAAAAGTCCTTCTGCACCCCAGTCTCAAACCTCTGCTCTCTTCAAAGATCCTTCTGCACCCCAGTCTCCAACCTCTGTAATCTCCAACAGTCTTTATGCACCTCAGTCTGAAAACTCGATTCTCTGCAACGATCCTTCTGCACCTGAGTCTCCAAACTCTGCTCTCTGTAATAGTCTTGTTCTACCTCAGTCTCCAAACTCTGCTCTCAGTAAGATCCTTCTTCAACCCTGTCTCCAATCTCTGCTCTCTGTAACAGTCCTTCTGCACCCCAGTCTACAAACACTGATTTCTGCCACAGTCTTTCTAAACCCCAGTTTCCAACCTCTGCTCTCTAAAAAAGTTCTTCTGCACCCCAGTATCCAACTTCTGTTCTTTGTAACAATCTTTCTGCATCTCAGTTCCCAAACTCTGACCTCTGCAATGGTCCTATTGCACCCAAGTCTCTAGCCTCTGCTCTCTGCAACGATTTTTCTGCACCCCAGTCTCCAACATCTGCTCTCTGCAACAGTCCTTGTGTACATCAGTCTGAAAACTCTGATCTCTGAAAGGATCCTTGTGCACCACTATCTCTAAACTCTGCTTTCTGTAACCGTCCTTCTGCAACTCAGTCTCCAACCTCTGCTCTCTGTAACAGTCCTTCTGAACACCAGTCTCCAACCTCTGCTCTGTAAGATCCTTCTACACCCCAGTTTTCAAACTCTGCTCTCTGTAACAATCCATCTCCACCCCAGTCTCCAACCTCTGCTCTCTGCAACGGTCCTTCTGTATGACAGTCTCCAACCTTCGTCTCGGCAACAGTCGTTCTGCACCCCAGTATCCAAACTCTGCTCTAGGTATCATTTCTTCTGCAAACTCAGTCTCCAACATCTTCTTTATGTAAGAACTTTTGGCAAAAAAGTCTCGAAACTCTGCTCTCTGTAACAGTCCTTATGCACCCCAGTCTCAAACCTCTGCTCTGTGCAACAGTTCGTCTGCACCGCAGTCTCCTACCTCTGCACTCTGAAAGATACTCTGCACCCCAATCTCCAAACTCTGATCTCTGTAACAGTCCTTCTTCACCCCACTCTCCAACATCTGCTCTCTGTAACAATCTTTCTGCACCTCAGTCTCCAACATCTGCTCTCTGCAACGGTCCTTCTGCACCCCATTCTCCAAACTCTGTTGTCCGCAAGAGTCCTTCAGCATGTCAGTCTTCACCCTCTGCTCCCTGCAAAAATCCTTCTGCACCCCAGTTTCCAACCATTGCTCTCGATAACATTTCTTCTGCACCTCAGTCTCCAAACTCTGCTCTATGTAAGATACTTCTGCCAAACAGTCTCCAATCATTGCTCTCTGTAACAGTCCTTCTGCACCCAAGTCTCCAACCTCTGCTCTGTGCAACAGTTCCTCTGCACCCAAATCTCCAATCTCTGCTTTCTGTAAGATTCTTCTGCGCCTTAATCTACAAACTCTGATCTCTGTAACAGTCTTTTTTCACCCCAATCTCAAATATCTGCTCACTGCAACAATTTTTCTGCACCCCAGTCTCCAACTTCTGCTCTCTGCAACAGTTTTTCTGCACCCCAGTCTTTAACATCTACTCTTTGAAACAGTCCTACTGCATTCCATTCTCCCACCTCTGCACTCTGCAACAGTCATTCTGTACCCTGGTCTCCAAACTCTGCTCTCTGTAACAGTCATTCTGTACTGCAGTCTCTAAAGTCTGCTCTCTGTAACAGTCCTTCTGCATCTCAGTCTTTAACATCTGCTCTCTGTAACATTCCTTCTGCACCCCAGTCTCCAAACTCTGCTCTCTGCAGCAGTGCTTCTACACTCCAGTCTTCAACCTCTGTTCTGTGTAACAGTCCTTCTGCAACCCAGTTTCTAATCTCTGCTCTCTGCAATGATCCTTCTGCATCCCAGTCTCCAATATCTGCTCTCTGTAACCGTCCTTCTGCACCCAAGTCTCCAACCTCTGCTCTCTGAAACGATCCTTCTGCATACCAGTCTCCAACCTCTGCTCTCTGCAATAATCTTACTGCACCCTAGTCGCCAACCTCTGCTCTCTGTAACAACCCTTAAGCACCACAGTCTCCAAACTCTGCTGTACGTAATATTCTTCTGCAACCCTGTCTCCAAACAATGCTCTCTGTAACAGCCCTTCTACACCCAGTCTCCAACCTCTGCTCTCTGTAACAGCTTTCTGCACCCCAGTCTCCAAACTCTGCTCTCTGTATCAGTCCTTCTGCACCCCAGTCTCCAGGCTCTGCTCTCTGTAACAGTCCTTCTGCATCTCAGTCTTTAACATCTGCTCTCTATAACAGTCCTTCTGCACCCCAGTCTCCAAACTCTGCTCTCTGCAACAGTCCTTTAACACTCCAGTCTTCTACCTCTGCTCTGTGTAACAGTCCTTCTGCAACCAGTTTCCAATCTCTGCTCTCTGCAACGATCCTTCTGCATCCCAGTCTCCAGCATCTGCTCTCTGCAACCGTCCTTCTGCTCCCAAGTCTCAAACCTCTGCTCGCTGAAACGATCCTTCTGCACACCAGTCTTCAACCTCTGCTCTCTGCAATAATACTATTGAACCCCAGTCGCCAACCTCTGCTCTCTATAATCCTTCTGCACCGCAGTCTCCAAACTCTGCTCTACGTAATATTCTTCTGCAACCCAGTCTCCAAATACTGCTCTCTGTAACAGCCCTTCTGTACCCAGTATCTAACCTCTGCTCTCTGTAACAGCCTTCTGCACTTCAGTCTCCAAACTCTGCTCTCTGAATCAGTCTTTCTGCACCCCATTCTCCAAACTCTGCTCTCTTTAACAGTCTTTCTGCATCTCAGTCTCCTACCTCTACTCTCTGAAACAGTTCTTCTTCACAACAGTCTCAAACGTCTGCACTCTGAAACAGTTCTTCTCCACTCCAGTTTCTAACCTCTGCTCTCTGTAACAGTCCTCCTGAATTGCAGTCTCCAAAAACTGCTGTCTGTAATGGTCTTTCTGCACCTCAATCCCCAAACTCTGCTTTTGGTATCAGTCCTTCTGCACCCCAGTCTCCAACCTCTGATATCGGCAACAGTTTTCTGCACCTCAGTCTCCAAATTCTACTCTCTGCAAAAGTCTTTCTGTACCCATATCTCATACACCTGCTTCCTGCAACAGTCCTTCTTCACGCCAGTTTTCAACCTCAGCTTTCTGCAACAGTTCTTCAGCACACCAGTCTTCAAACTCTGCTCCCTGTAACAGTCCTTCTGCACCTCAGTCTCCAAATTCTGCTCTCTGCAACAGTCCTTCTGCACCAAAGTATCCAACCTCTTCTTTCTGCAAGAGTCCTTCTACACCCCAGTCTTCAAACTCTGCTCTGTGTATCAGTCATTCTGCACCCCAGTATCCAACCTTTGTTCTCTGTAACAGTCCTTCTGCACCATATTATCAAACACCTGCTCTCTGTAACAGTCTTTGTATACCGCAGTCTCCAAACTCTGCTCTCTGTTATGGTCCCTCTGCACCCCAATTTCCAACCTCTGCTTTCTATAACAGTCCTTCTGCACCTCAGTCACCAAACTCTGTTCTCTGTAACCGTCCTTGTGCACCTCAGTCTCCATCCTCTGCTCTCTGTAACAGTCCTTCTGCACCTCAGTCTGAAACCTCTGCTCTCTGCACGATAATTCTGCACCCCCTTCTCCAAACACTGCTCTCTGTAACAGTCATCCTGCACCTCATTAACAACCTCTGCTCTCTGTAAGATCCTTCTTCAACCCAGCCTCAAAACTCTGCTCTCTATAACAGTCCTTCTGCAACCCAGTCTCAAAACTCTGATCTCTATAACAGTTTTTCTGCAAACCAGTCTCCAACCTCTGCTCTCTGTAGCAGGCCTTCTGTACCCCAGTCTCCAAACTCTGCTCTCTGAAACAGTCCTTCTGCACGACAGTCTCCAACCTCTGCTCTCTGTAACGGTTCTTCTGCCCCCCAAGCTCCCACCTCAGCTTTCTGTATCATAATTCTTCAAACCAATCTACAACGTCTACTCTGTGTAACAATCCTTCTTCATTTCAGTTTCAAAACTCTGCTCTCTGCAACAGTCCTTCTGCACCCCAGTCTTCAAACTTTGCTTTCTGCAACATTCCTTCTGCACCCCAGGGTTTAACCTGTTCTCTCTGTAACAGTCCTTCTGCACCCCAGTCTCCTACCTCTGCTCTCTGTAACGATCTTTCTTCAGCCCAGTCTCCACCTCTGATCTCTGCAATGATTCTTCTGCAACTCTGTCTCCAACTTCTGCTGTCTTCAATGATCCTTCTGCACCTCACTCTTCAAACTCTGCTCTCTGTAACAGTTTTTCTGCACTTCAGTCTCAAACCTCTGCTCTCTGCAACCGTCCTTTTGCAC
This sequence comes from Ictidomys tridecemlineatus, assembly GCF_052094955.1. Classification (NCBI taxonomy): domain Eukaryota; kingdom Metazoa; phylum Chordata; class Mammalia; order Rodentia; family Sciuridae; genus Ictidomys; species Ictidomys tridecemlineatus. Next base: position 26,235 of record NW_027521008.1, read on the forward strand.
CCCAGTCTCCAACCTTTGGTCTCTGCAACGATCCTTCTGCACCCCAGTCTCCAACGTCTCCTCTTCTTAACACTCCTTCTGCACCTCATTCTCCAACCTCTGTTCTCTGTAGGGTCCTTCTGCACCCAAGTTTCCAAACTCTGCTCTCTGTAACATTTCTTCTCCAACCCAGTCTCCAACGTCTGCTTTCTTCAAGAGTCCTGCTGCAACCCAGTCTCCAACGTCTGTTCTCTGAAACAGTCCTCCTGCTCCCCAATTTCCAATCTCTGCTCTCTGTAACAGTCCTTCTGTTCCGCAGTCTTCAACTTCTGCACTCTGTAATGGTCTTTCTGCAACCTAGTCTCCTACCTCTGCTTTCTGTATCAGTCCTTCAGCACCACAGTCTCCAAACTCTGCTCTCTGTTACAGTCCTTCTGCACCTCAGTCTCCAAACTCTGCTTTCTGTAAGATCCTTCTGCAACCAAGTCTCCAAACTCTGCTCTCCGTAACAGTCCTTCTACACACCAGTCTCCAACCTCTGCTCTCTGCAACGATCCTTTTTCACCCCAGTCTCCAACCTCTATTCTCTGCAACAGTCATTCTGAACCCCACTCTCCAACATCTACTCTCTGCAACAGTCCTTCTGCACCTCAGTCTGAAAACTCTGCTCTCTGCAACGATCCTTGTGCACCTCAGTCTCCTAACTCTGCTTTCTGTAACAGTCCTTCTGCACCTCAGTCTCTATCTTCTGCTCTCTGCAAAACTTCTTCTGCACCCCAGTCTTTAACATCTACTCTCTGAAAGAGTCCTTCTACACCCCTGTCCAAATACAGAAAAATGAGACCTGAACTATCGCTCACCCTGCAAAAAATTAACTCAAAATGCATTAAAGACCCAGGCACTAGACCAGAAATTATGCAGTTTCTAGGAAAAAACAAAGTCAATACTCCAACCTACAGGCAGAGGCAATGACTTTCTCAATAGGATGCCAAAGCTCAGAAGATAACACCAAAAGTTAGCTAATAGGATGGCTTCAAATTAAGAAGGTTCTGCACAGCCAAGTAGACAACTAGAATATGAAGAGAGAACCTAAGGAAAGGGAGAAAATCTTTATGAGGTGCTCTTCTAAAAGAGGATGAATATTAAGAATATTAATAAAGAACTCAAAAAACTTAACATCAAACCCACAATTATTAAATAACCCGATTATCAAATAACCCAATTACCAAATGGGAAACTAAATGAACTAAACAGACACGTCTTAGAAGAAAATATGTGAGTGGCCAACAAATATATAAAAATACTTGCAAGTCAAGATTACCTGAGATTTCATCTCACTTCAGTGACAAAGGCAACCACCAAGAATACAAACAGAAATGGGTGTGACAAGGAGAGAATTGGAGAGAAAGGAGCACTCTCACCCTGATGGTGGGCATGTAAATCAGCACAACCACCACGGAAATCGGAATGGAGTCTCCTCAGGAGTAGCCATGGTCCACCCTGCGACCCAGCTCTACCTCTGCTTTGTATTTATCACAGCGGATCGAAGTCATCATACTATAATGACACATACATGCCCATGAACCAGCTGAGGTGACATCAGTGGACAAATGGATAAAAAACATCTGGTATATGCACACTGGAATTTCATTCAGCCATAAAAAAGAACCAAATTATGTCATGCTGGAAGATGGATGGATCTTCAGAACATTAAGGGAAATAAGAAACTAAGAAAGTTAAGGGCCGTATGTTTTTTCTCTGTTAAAGCTAGAGGGGGGAAAGGAAGGAAAATTGGGAAGAGAGTCTCATCATGAAAGTTGAAGGAAGATCAGTAGAGTCAAGGCAGTAGGGGAGGAGGTGAGGAAAAGGGAAATATTGGAATGATATTGGCCAAAGTTCACGGTTATTTTGTGTGCATGTTCAAATATGTGTCAGCAAATCCCACCATTATGGACCACTACAATGCACCAATGAAGTGTGAAAAGAAGAGTTTCACATTACATGGGACAGGCACTATTCTAGGATGGTGCCCATTTTTTCCCATCTATAAATACCACGATCATTTACCACTGTCAAAAATCTCTACAGATTCAAAAGTTCTGATCACTGCTCCACCACATGGCCTCTTCTACTTCAGGGTTTTCTTATTCTCACTGAAATCAGTAAGCCCGTTTCAATGATGCCGTCTGTTAATGTCTTTTCATGCTGCCGAGGACAGCGGCTGCGGGTTTCACAAGGATCTAGTGCTGCCTTCTGAATGCATGTCCAGGAGGCCTTGGCTAAGGCTGGTGCTCCAGGCCCTCCTCCAGATCCAGCTGTGAGGCCAGGGAAGGGGTCACATAACACGCCATCCAACACCTTATTTATTTCTGATCACCATCCTCTCCATTATTCCAGGATCATATTGGTCATTGAACTTAAGCAAACACTGAGTCCAGATTTCAGTCCATCAACCAAAGAGAGTCTAATAGCCACTCCCCGTGGCTCAGGAAAATCCTTGGCCCTAACATTTCTGGTGATTATGTTCGTGTTACTGCATTCAAGATGATCCAGCAGTATGTCCTGACTTCTTTGGTCTAGAAGACTCAAACAAATTCTCTTATATATTCTTAAGGCTCCTATTAACAAAATACAGTAAAATATTTACCTTTTATTTTGGTGTGACCCTTATACTCTCCTGGACTATATTTTATTAAGAGTCTGGTGACAATGTGGGATGATGGATGAGCATCTTAAAGACAATTGGGCTGGGGATGTGGCTCAAGCTGTAGTGTGTTTGACTGGCACACGGACGGCCCGGGTTCTATCCTCAGTACCACATACCAACAAAGATGTTGTGTTCCCCAAGAACTAGATATTAAAAATTCTTTCTTTCTTTCTTTCTTTCTTTCTCTCTCTCTCTCTCTCTCTCTCTCTCTCTCTCTCTCTCTCTCTCTCTCCTCCCTCTTCTCTCCTCTTCTCTCCTCTCTCACTCTCTCTTAAAAATAAAAAAGACAACTGCCCAGGTAGAGTCACCATAGGGTCTTCAATTTAGGGAAAGCTAGTCTCCTTAAGGGAGGAGGGGCTGCTTCTGACAGCAAAGATGGTTAATGGAGATTTCAGGGTTCAAGGCTCTAATTCCACAGGTATTTTGCCATTCTAAATAACAGGGTGTCAATCATTCCCCCATTAATGTCCTAATTGACATAAGAGAGACCTGGAGAAATTGTGGATTTATAATTTTCTTTGTACTTCTGCAATTTGGAGAATTGGATGTTTTATTCTGATATTAACTTTTATCAGTTTCCAGAGAGAAAATATTTCTCATGATCTGAACCTGACTTGAAGGAGGAATATAATGCTTGAACCTATCATTTTTTTTCTGTAAGTCTCTCACTCCAGTCAGTAACAGCAGTCTGTAGTCATGTTGTAATGTTCATTCCCACCCTGAAGGTCGATGGTGTTATTCCAAAGCTAAGTTTTCCATAGACATTTGATTTCAGGCCATGATAACTTATAGTCTCTGTTGGGTCATTGCACACCAGGAATTATCAGATCTACTTTCCCATGGGATGTGACATCATCAACATATTCAATTCCCTCAGGTCAGACATCCAACCTACCTCATCAGGTCTGTTATCTAAAACCATCTCTGATAGAAACCACTATTGTAGTCAGTGCCACCGTGGTCAGGTAGAGATGAAGAATGACTCTTGATGTCTTAGGGTAGAGGAAGTTGACACAGAAAAAAGTTATAAAAAGGTTGGGAGATTTGGAAGAAAAAAAGGAAAATAGGGCAGGTGACACAACCCCATATATGGAAACCCTAACTTCCCAGGAAAGAGATGCTCATTCCACACTATTGTGACCCACATTCAGGAACAGCTGTCTAGGAGCCTGCACACACAGCTCCTGGCACCAAGGAGATTAGTTCCTGCCTCTACAGGGCTGGTTTGCTGCTCTTGCTATTGGATCCAAAAGAACCCGCTTTCTTCCTTCTTTTTCTTCCTCTCTGCCTAGTGTTTGGCTGATCTTGACAGAACCTCCTAAAATTGATGCCTGCAGAAAGGAGAGGGTGGGAAACGAGGTTCTTGTACTTTCTGTCCCTCTGGTGTGGGGAGAACACAGAAGGACAAAGATGGTGCTGAACACCCACACAAGGTGTCCGACACACTTGAACCTGAAAGTGGGAAAAGGGTGTTTGTGAAAAGAGAGGAGAGAAAGGAGTCTCAGAGATTTTAATACCGGGAGTTGGAGTTGAAGCTTTAGATACAGACTCACTAACCAGGTGCCTACAAGTCCCCGGGAGGCATCTTATTCCAGATGACTTTATACTCCTGTTTTTAAGATTGGTCTAGACTTTGATCCTGCAAAGGAATGCACACCCTCCAGCCAGCTTCCTCAGGGCACTCTGGACCTCGTTGCTCCTCAGGCTGTGAATGACGGGGCTCAACAGGGGGCTCACCACACAGAAGAGCACAGACACCAGGGTGTCTATGTCCAGCCTTCTCTGGGCCTGTCATAGTGGAAGTTGGCTGTTCCATAGAAGACCACCACGACAGTGAGGGGGGACGCACAGGTGGAGAAGGCCTTCCTCGTGCCCTGGGAAGAGGGAATCCCCAGGATGGCCGCCATGATGAGTGTGTAGGAGCCTGCAGTAAAGAGGAAGGGGCTCAGGCCCATGGTGGCACTTACCACGTGTAGCGCAGACGCATGACAGAGGTGTCTGAGCAGGAGAGCTTCAGGAGAAATGGGGTGTCACAGAGAAAGTGGCTGAACTGGTGGGGCCCACACAGAGTGAGTGTGATGGCCAGCACCGTGTGTGTGACCAAATTCAACAGCCACACAAATTCACCTGTGTTGCAGGTGGCCACACAGCAGTCATACTCGCCACACAACCAGTAAGAAGCCTTCTGTGCCAGCACTTGTCACCAAGAAGAAGATCTTGGAAAGGCAGCCCTCATAAAGAATGGCCTTTTTCTCCCAGAAGACGTTCACCAGCAGTACTGGGAGGGTGATGGATGTTTAGCAGACATCCACGAAGCTCAAATTGCTGAGGCAAAAGTACAATGGAGTGTGGAGAAAAGGACTGACCCTGGTGGCCACTATTATGAGCATGTTCCCCAGGAGAGTGGTCAGGTAAATGACCAGAAAGAGCAGAAAGAACCAGCCCTTTAGGTTGGAGTGGTTGGAAAATCCCAAGAAGATGAATTCAGTGACAAATGATTGATTGCTCATTTCCAATGGTATCAAGCTACAAAACATAGAAAAAGAGACCATTACGAGAATGGACTGAGAGCACCCTAAACAGGCTTGTTAATCTGCAGCACATGGCAAATAATATTGTATACACAGATGCCTGGACTCTGGAAAGAGACGTATATGAGTGACTTTAGAGAGAGCATAACTTCTCACAGACTTATGCATTGGTGCCCTTTTGTAAGAATAAATGGAGATTTGGTCAAAATGCACAACCAGCTATCAACCCCTGTGTCTCATTGAATCTGCAGTCTCTTCCTCCTAACCCTTTGCTTCACTGTGATGAATTCTTTTTTGTATGTCTGTTATTTTAAGTAATAAGTTTTCATTGTGGAAAAATGAAGAAAATGCAGAAAGTTATTCAGAAGAATAGAACAGGTCACAAAATCAAAGCTCTCTTTGCACTCATCCCATTCTCCTTTTATCTATCTTTAAATTATCCAAAGCAAAATTTCCCAATAGTGTTGTACTCTATTTAGTTGTTTGCCTTGTAATCTTAATTTCCTAACATGAAATTAAGTTAATATCTGCCTTTTTATTGAACATAGAAACCTTCCAGCCCCCACAGCGGACACTCCACCAAGGGAATCAGCATTCAGCATCTTGAACAACTGATATATCCACCGCCATTCTCCGACAGATCTCAACAACAAAACAGATCTCAACAACAAAACAGGTGTGTGGCACCCAGCCCATCCCCCATACATCGGGAACTCGCATAAATTCTCTCCTAGGCTTGTCGGGGGAGGGAGAATCAGAGTGAGCCTGCATAAAGACTAGGGGGGAACTAGAGGCACCTGACCTGCAACCCCCCCTACCCATCTGCAGCCAAAAGGAAACCTGTCTAGCTAGAGCTGGGGGAGGGGCAAGCAGGAAAATCCAAAGGACAGAGTGCCTGGGATCCCAATTGCCAATTGTGGGACCCCGGAGATCCAGGCCCACTGATTTGTGCGGCCTGCCCTGCGGCTACAGAAGGCGTGGCGCCCCAGGGAAGCCATTAATTAGCAAGCAGGGAGAGGCTCGGCTGCGATCAGGTGGAATCCCACCAGCCAAGCCCGCACTGACCCCCGGGCTGAGTACGGGAGTTTAGACGGGGAAGGAAGCGGTAGAGTCCCATCCCCCACAGCGGACATTCCACCAAGGGAATCAGCAGTCAGCATCTTGAACAGCTGATATATCCACCGCCATTCTCCGACAGATCTCAACAACAAAACAGGTGTGTGGCACTCAGCCCATCCCCCATACATCGGGAACTCGCATAAATTCTCTCCTAGGCTTGCCGGGGGAGGGGAGAATCAGAGTGAGCCTGCATAAAGACTAGGGGGGAACTAGAGGCACCTGACCTGCAACCCCCCCTACCCATCTGCAGCCAAAAGGAAACCTGTCTAGCTAGAGCTGGGGGAGGGGCAAGCAGGAAAAATCCAAAGGACAGAGTGCCTGGGATCCCAATCGCCAACTGTGGGACCCCGGAGATACAGGCCCACTGATTCGTGCGGCCTGCCCTGCGGCTACAGAAGGCTAGCAGGAGAAACCAGGAGGCTAGAGGCAAGGCCCTCGAGACTGGGCAGCTGGAAATTGCAGGCCCGCCGGCGACAGTTCACCCACTGCCCGCATAGCTGGGCGGTAGGAGAACACCCGGCCGCAGGTGACCGATCACCCGCCCTCGGCCTGTGATACTGGGCGGCTAGAGACCGCCTGCCTGCCGCGACTGGGAGCTGAAATCAAACAGAGACAGTCCAGTCACACCACCTCATCAGGATACCCAGGCAAGGAACTGGGGCCGGTCATAGCAAAGTAGTGTCGTCACTGGAGCTCGGACGTCGGATCTTCCTTCACAGTGGAATCCACGTCAGCAGGCATAATTTAACAACACTAAGGAGAGGCATAAGAGTAATACAGAACCAAAACAAATCTATAGAAGAGAGTAGAAACACGACAATCAAATAGAGCTGGAAAGCAACGGGGACAACATGAGAAAACAAGGGAAAAAAGGAGTACAAACAATGCAAGACAACTTAATTCTACAAGAGGACATAGAAACATCAGAAGCAGGGATAGGGAAAGAACTCAAGGCATACCTAACTCAAATGGAAAGGAATATTAGAGAAGACATGAGACAGCAAGTCCAAGCAATAAAAATATATTTTGAAAATGAATTAAACAAACAAATTCAAATGGCAAAGAACGAGCTCTACCAGGAGATAGAGATCTTAAAAAAGAATCAAACTATAATCCTAGAATTGCAGGAGAATATAAACCAAATTAAAAACTCAAACGAGAATATTACAAATAGACTTGATCAAGTAGAAGTCAGAACATCAGATAATGAAGACAAGGTTTATCAACTTGAAAAGAATATAGTCAACACAGAAAAGATGCTTAAATCCCATGAGCAATCTATTCAAGAGTTATGGGATTTCATTAAAAATCCAAATTTGAGAGTCATCGGGATAGAAGAAGGCACAGAGATTCAAACCAAAGGAATGGACAGCATATTAAATGAAATAATTGTAGAAAACTTCCCAGAGATGAAAGATGGAATGGATTTCCAAATCCTGGAAGCCTACAGGACCCCAAACATTCAAAACTATAATAGACCAACTCCAAGACACATAATTATGAAGATAGCCAACATACAGGACAAGGAGAGAATATTAAAAGCTACCAGAGAAAAGAGACAGATTACATTCAGGGGTAAACCAATTAGGTTAACGACTGATTTCTCAGCACAGACTTTGAAAGCGAGAAGATCCTGGAACAATGTATTTCAAACGCTGAAAAATAATGGATTTCAACCAAGAATACTGTATCCAGCAAAATTGAGCTTCAGATTTGACAACGAAATTAAAATCTTTCACGATAAACAAAAGCTAAAAGAATTTGCAGCAAGAAAACCAGCACTGCAAAGCATTCTGAGCAATATACTACAAGAAGAGGAATTGAAAAATAGTGCCCAAAACTAACAACAAGAGGTATCTCAGTAAAGGAGGAGGAAAATAACCAAAAAAGTAAAACTAGCCAAACTAAAATAAATAAATAAAGAAGCATGACTGGAAGTACAAATCATATCTCAATTGTAACTTTAAATGTTAATGGCCTAAACTCACCAATCAAGAGACATAGGCTAGCAACCTGGATCAAAAAAACAAATCCAACAATATGCTGCCTTCAGGAGACTCATATGATAGGAAAAGACATACACAGGCTGAAGGTAAAAGGTTGGGAAAAATCATACCACTCACATGGCCCTCGGAAGCAAGCAGGAGTGGCCATACTCATATCAAATAAAATCAACTTCAAACCTAAGTTAATTAAGAAGGATAAAGAAGGACACTATATACTGTAAAAAGGGACCATCCACCAACAAGACATAACAATTATCAATTTGTATGCACCAAACAATGGAGCTGCAATCTACATAAAACAAACGCTCCTCAAGTTCAAGAGTCAAATAGACCATAACACAATAATTACGGGTGACTTCAACACACCGCTCTCGCCATTAGACAGATCCTCTAGACAAAAGCTGAATAAAGAAACTATAGAACTCAACAGCACAATCAATAACCTAGACCTAACTGACATATATAGAATATACCAACCATCATCAAGTGGATACACGTTCTTCTCAGCAGCACATGGATCCTACTCAAAAATAGACCATATATTATGCCATAAGGCAAATCTTAGTAAATATAAAAGTGTGGAGATAATACCATGCACCATATCTGACCATAATGGAATGAAATTGAAAATCAATGATAAAAAAAGGAAGGAAAAATCCTACACCACATGGAAAATGAACAATATGTTATTGAATGATCAATGGGTTACAGAAGACATAAAGGAAGAGATAAAAAAATTCTTAGAGTCAAATGATAATACAGACACAACATACCGGAATCTATGGGACACAATGAAAGCAGTTTTAAGAGGGAAATTCATATCCTGGAGTTCTTTCATCAAAAAAAGAAAAAACCAACAAATAAATGAACTCACACTACACCTCAAAAATCTAGAAAAGTAAGAACAAAACAACAGCAATTGTAGTAGAAGACAAGAAATAATTAAAATTAGAGCAGAAATAAACGAAATTGAAACAAAAAAAAACCATTGAAAAAATTGATAAAACTAAAAGTTGGTTCTTTGAAAAAAATAAATAAGATAGACAAGCCATTAGCTATGCTAACAAAAAGAAGAACAGAGAGAACTCAAATTACTAATATACGGGATGAAAAAGGCAATATCACAACAGATACTACAGAAATACAGAAGATAATTAGAAACTATTTTGAAACCCTATATTCTAATAAAATAGAAGATAGCGAAGATATCGATAAATTTCTTAAGGCATATGATTTGCCCAGATTGAGACAGGAAGACACACACAATTTAAACAGACCAATAACAAAGGAAGAAATAGAAGAAGCCATCAAAAGACTACCAACCAAGAAAAGCCCTGGACCTGATGGGTATACAGCGGAGTTCTACAAAACCTTCAAAGAAGAACTAATACCAATACTTTTCAAACTATTTCAAGAAATAGAAAAAGAAGGAGCTCTTCCAAATTCATTCTATGAGGCCAACATCACCCTGATCCCAAAACCAGACAAAGACACTTCAAAGAAAGAAAACTACAGACCAATATCTCTAATGAACTTGGATGCAAAAATTCTCAATAAAATTCTGGCGAATCGAATACAAAAACATATCAGAAAACTTGTGCACCATGATCAAGTAGGATTCATCCCTGGGATGCAAGGCTGGTTCAATATACGGAAATCAATACATGCTATTCACCACATCAATAGGCTTAAAGACTAGAACCATATGATCATCTCGATAGATGCAGGAAAAGCATTTGACAAAATACAACATCCCTTTATATTCAAAACATTAGAAAAACTAGGGATATCAGGAACTTACCTCAACATTGTAAAAGCTATATATGCTAAACCTCAGGCTAGCATCATCCTAAACGGAGAAAAACTGAAGGCATTCCCTCTAAAATCTGGAACAAGACAGGGATGTCCTCTATCACCACTTCTATTCAATTTAGTTCTCGAAGTACTAGCCAGAGCAATTAGACAGACAAATGAAATTAAAGGCATAAAAATAGGAAAAGAAGAAATTAAATTATCGCTATTTGCAGATGACATGATAATTTACTTAACAGACCCAAAAGGATCTACAAAGAAGCTGCTAGAGTTAATAAATGAATTCAGCAAAGTGGCAGGATATAAAATCAACACGCACAAATCAAAGGCATTCCTGTATATCAGCAACAAAACCTCTGAAATGGAAATAAGGAAAACCACTCCATTCACAATATCCTCAAAGAAAATAAGATACTTGGGAATCAACCTAACAAAAGAGGTGAAAGATTTATACAATGTAAACTACAGATCCTTAAAGAGAGAGATAGAAGAAGATCTCAGAAGATGGAAAAATGTACCCTGTTCATGGATAGGCAGAACTAACATCATCAAAATGGCGATATTACCCAAAGTTCTCTACAGGTTTAATGCGATGCCAATCAGAATCCCAAAGACATTTCTTGTAGAAATAGATAAAGCAATCATGAAATTCATATGGAAAAACAAAAGACCCAGAATAGCAAAAGCAATTCTAAGCAGGAAGTGTGAATCTGGAGGTATAGCGATACCAGAGCTCAAACTGTACTACAAAGCAATAGTAACAAAAACAGCATGGTACTGGTACCAAAACAGGCAGGTGGACCAATGGTACAGAATAGAGGACACAGAGACTAATCCACAAAGTTACAACTATCTTATATTTGATAAAGGGGCTAAAAACATGCAATGGAGGAAGGATAGCATCTTCAACAAATGGTGCTGGGAAAATTGGAAATCCATATGCAACAAAATGAAATTGAATCCCTTTCTCTCGCCAGCCACAAAAGTTAACTCAAAATGGATCAAGGAGCTAGATATAAAAACAGAGACACTGCGTCTGATAGAAGGAAAAGTTGGCTACGATCTACATATTGTGGGGTCGGGCTCCAAATTCCTTAATAGAACGCCCGTAGCCCAAGAGTTAATGACACGGATAAACAAATGGGACCTACTTAAACTAAAAAGTTTTTTCTCAGCAAGAGAAACAGTAAAAGAGGTAAATAGAGAGCCTACATCCTGGGAACAAATTTTTACCCCTCACACCTCAGACAGAGCCCTAATATCCAGAATGTACAAAGAACTCAAAAAATTAAACAATAAGATAACAAATAATCCAATCAACAAATGGGCCAAGGACCTGAACAGACACTTCTCAGAGGAGGACATACAATCAATCCACAAGCACATGAGAAAATGCTCAACATCTCTAGCAATCAGAGAAATGCAAATCAAAACCACCCTAAGATACCATTTCACTCCTGTAAGATTGGCAGCCATTATGAAGTCAAACAACAATAAGTGTTGGCGAGGATGTGGGGAAAAGGGCACACTTGTTCACTGCTGGTGGGACTGCAAAATGGTGAGGCCAATTTGGAAAGCAGTATGGAGATTCCTGGGAAAGCTGGGAATGGATCCACCATTTGACCCAGCTATTGCCCTTCTTGGACTATTCCCTGAGGACCTTAAAAGAGCACACTATACGGATACGGCCACATCAATGATTATAGCAGCACAATTCACAATAGCTAGACTGTGGAACCAACCTAGATGCCCTTCAATAGATGAGTGGATAAAAAAATTGTGGCAGCTATACACAATGGAGTATTATGCAGCACTAAGAAACGACAAAATCATAGAATTTGCAGGGAAATGGATGGATTAGAGCAGATTATGCTAAGTGAAGCTAGCCAAGCCCTAAAAAACAAATGTCAAATGTCTTCTTTGATATAAAGAGAGCCACTAAGAATAGAACAGCAAGGAAGAGCATGAGGAAAAGACTAACAGTAAACTAAGACGAATGGGGGGAGAGAAAGGAAGAGAGAAGGGAAAACATATGGAAATGGTAGGAGACCTTCAGTGATACACAAAATAATAAGAGGTTATGAGGGGCAAGGGGGTGGGGGGAAAAAAGGGGAGAGAATTGAACAACAGCAGAGGAGGTAGAGAGGGATGTTGGGAGGGGAGGGGAGGGGAGGGGGGATAGTAGGGGATAGGAAAGGTAGCAGAATACAACAGTCACTAATATGCCATTATGTAAAAATGTGAGTATGTAACAGAAGTGAGTCTGTATTATGTATTTGGGGAGTTCAAAACCCAATTGAGTCGATTGTATGAAAGATGATATGTCTTGAGCTCTGTAATGTTTTGAACAACCAATAAAAAAAAAAGAAACCTTCCATTCCATTTACTATCATAAATATTGGAATAGAAGCTTTCGTACATATGTATCTGTGATCATCTCTGATTATTTCTTAAAAGTAAAATTATAAGTGACCTGCTTTTAAATAAATTGATCTATTTTTTCAGTAGAAACTTTTATTTTTTTAAGTTTTATAAAATACAAGAAATTTTGACAAATGATATATACTTAGGTATTTTTCTTCTTTTGTATTATAAGTTTTACCTATCCAAACATTACATTTCCTGAAAAAAAATGATTGATACAATTACTGATTTTCTATAATGTTACCCATGCCAATCCGTGATCCATTGTTTTGAACTAAAATTTCTGTTTCTTTTTCAATCTTAAATGAAAAATATTATAGTAAAACAGTAGGCTCTTGGTCCAGATAGATATGGATTGAAATCCATCTGTTGTTTCCTAGATGTTGTTTGTAAAAAAGTCAGCTCATCTCTATTCCTCATGTTGTTACTTGCTTAGGATATTAATGATGTCTATTTCACAACTTCTGAAAAAAGTTTTGAGATAATATCAGCTATGTGTCTGACACATTACATTTACTCAATGCCTTTTATCAAGTTAGAAAATGTCTATCCAGTTTTTACTAGTAGTTTTTTTTTTTTTTTTTTTTGGTGTATGTGTCCTGGGTTTTGAATTCAGAGCCTTATGCATACTAAGCGTGCACTCTACCCCTGGAATTTGCCCCTAGTTTCATTTAGTTATAGATTTTATTATAAATATATATTGAATTTTCTTATTTTATCTGCATCTATTGAAATGATATATATTTTTTCTTATTTAGTCTGTTACTATAGAAATTCAGTTGATTGAATTTTTGAATATTGAACCAGCCTTGCATTCTGGGATTGATCTCATTTGACTGTAATGTTATCTTTATTCTATATGGCTGAGTTCAGTTTGTTAATATTGTTCTCTGCTTGCTTTTGTGTATTCTATTTTCACTTTTCTTCAGAGATAATCTATTTCTTGAAGAATTCTCAGCTGTATTCTACTTTTATTTTCAGTCAATGCATGTTAGTGAACTAGTGGGAAACATAGAAGGGATTTCTGATGTTTCCAGGTAGCCCTGCCTTAGGTACTGTAAACTCAGTCACAGGGATATGGCCTTCACAGTGACCCACTTTCTAGCAATATGGCTGAGCCTAGTTCTTATTCCTCCCGACGTTTGACATATCGGCATGTTCCTTTCCATAGCTGCAAAGGTTTTCCGTTGAGTGTCCTAATGTAACAGTTTCTGTTACTCTTGCCCCTGAAGATTACAGCTTTTGTTCTATTCAAAAAATCAGGAAATGGATCTGGGAGGAGTTTTGGCTGCTGTTGCTGCTCTTTGTCCCTCCACCTATCCAAGAAATGATACCGTTAAAGACACTTTCTCAGAATACTTCCCTATCTTCCTGAAAGCATTTGGTGGAATCCATGGAGAAAAAGAAAAAATACAAACATCTTATGTCTATAGCCCTCTGGGTCTTTATGCTCTTAAACCAGTTTATACTTAGTCTTTAGCAATCCATTAACTATTTTTTATTTGAGTTTTTTTTTTTATAAATAAACTCCTATGTATCTAGTGGGTTCTACCATATTTAAAAAAATGCCTGGATTATTTTGGTTGCTTATCTCTCCCCAGACTTCAGTTAGTTGTTTGCCTTATAATCTTCTTCCCTAATAAAGTCAAGGAAAGTCATTAATTTGCATTTTCTTCTGCTCTTTTTGATTATTATAATGATGAAAACAACATGCTTTTTAGCTATTTCGATAGATACTCAAGGTGAAATTTGAAGTCTATACACTTACTTTTCAAAAATATTCAGTAATTTCTACTTTAGTTAAATATGTAGTTATTCTATTCAAAACAATCCCATTCCTAGCTTATTTCCAAGAAAATTAATGCACAGTTCACAAAAAGTCTTGTGTAAAAATTCATAATAACTCACACGAATATTATGCATTCAGCAGAAGGACAGAAGACAAATCACGGTTTATTATGCAGTGGAATAATTCAGTTACTTTAGAAACACTAATATTGGAACATTAATAACATTGACAAATCTAAAAAAAATTTTCTGGGTGAAAGAACCCAGATACAAAATATATACTGTATGTTTCTTTTAAATAAAGTTCAAAAATTAGCAAAACAGCTATAATGGTCAAGTAATAATGGTGGTCTTTTTTTTTTTTTGGAGCTCAGGGGTGATATCAGTTGAATTTTCTAAAGTGATGAAAATGTTTTATATCCTGATTTTTGGTAGTTCATATATATGTAAAATATTATAAACCTGTACACTTTAGATTTGTGCATTCTTTGAGTACAAATTATAGTTCAATTTTTAAAAATAGCCTTATTTTAACAATAAGTAATTAATGGGGAAGAGTTGTACCTGCCTGTAATCCCAGGTACTTGGGAGACTAAGGCAGGAGGATCATAAATTTGAAACTCTGCAAGGCCCCCCGCCCCATATAATTGAAAGTGTTGGGGATATAGCTTCATGATAGAGTGCCACTGGGTTCAATCTCCAGTACTGTAGTAAGTAAGTAAGTAAGTAAGTAAGTAAGTAAGTAAGTAAATTGATAAATAGACACTATTTTTCAATAGAAATGATAGCATTTTTTCTAGATGATTTTTAACTCAGGATTGGTTGGAACCACATCTAAATATTTTTTTAGGTCTCTAAGAGGTTAAGTATTTTCTCCCAATTTTTTGCATTTCTCTACTTCTTTTTGTACAACAGTGATAGTCCAGGACATATCACATTTTACAAGTGACATCAGTTGTTTCCTGATCACGATCTGTTTGAAGCAGTGAATGTGATTGGTGGGTGCATTCGGTATGTATCACAGATACAAAGCTTTGCTCACCATGATGGATGGGTGTGTGTGTGTGTGTGTGTGTGTTATTGGTTGTGGGATTGTTCTTAACTGAGAACACTCTCTTATAGTTAGTGGGATGGCAAGTTGGCATCTTAGGCAACATTGATGGCAGAAATATCAAAGAATATAGCAGGAATCTGCCATCTAAGGCTCAGCAAGCTCAGAACACTTGATTATCCTAATTGCTATAAATGGAAAGACCCTCACTATTGAGCTTCTCTGAGAGCTGCATCACACTGGGGCGGGAAGAGGGAGCCCATTTCCATAGAGATGTACCCTGTTTCTATGGAGACTCCAGCTAGGCTTCAAGGGGCTGGTGGGATAGTACCAGTGGATGCTGCCAAGCCCTGGGTAATTCTGAGGAGCCTGCAACTTCAGGGGAGGTGGCAGGGTATCAGCCTATGGGGTCGGGACTAGGCTCTGTGAAGCTGTGTCAGGCCTGATTTCTAAGCAAGGTACTTGGCAATAGAAACCTTGGAAAACGTCCCACCCCCCGCCATGCCATGGGCCACAAGAGAGCCCAGGTGTGTCTCTGGAAGCCAGGCTTGGGTATGAGCATGAACATCAATGATTGCAGAGTATCAAAAATAGGGGACCATAAATCTCTTTCAGGTGAGTGCAGACTGAAAACAGGGACATCTGGAGGGAGATAGACTGGGTTTTAGAAAATCATCAGATCTCTAGGTCTAGAACATTCAGATAGACCCACTCATGGAATTGTGCCTGTGAGTCCAAGGAGCAGGGGTCGATAACTGTGAAACCTGGTTCCCCAGGTTTTAGAAACACCTGTTTAGTTCAAAAGAGTGATCTGAGTGCTAAAACAAGATCAAAATGAAGTGGTCTGTATCTGAAGACGTGCTGTGTTCAAGGTGGGAGAAAATCTCTGAAGCCCTCATGGAGAAGGATATGGAGAACTTTAAAGTTCTAGGTGAAGAGGACATGGTAAAGACAACAAATCAGTTCGGGCAGGCTGGCTAGCTGGTGTGATCACTAAGGAAAACAGGAATGTGTGAGGAATAGCAGATGTAGAGGAGGCTTTGGTGGATTTGATTTGAGTAATGTTGAATGTGAGTTATCTGTGGGATAATCACGTGGAAATGCACTTCACAGACAGCCTAGAACTGCAGGTGTGGATTTGGGAGTCATTGTCTTGAAGGCAACTGATACAGCAAAGGGTGAATATGAAATCCCCCAAAAGAATAGAGAAAGTAGAGAAGGAAATAGAGAAAGTAGGGGTTCTTTTGATACTTGGTGTTCACGAAAATTGTAGTAAAAGTTTATCCAGAAATGACAAATAACACCACACTATCTAGGTCAGTTGTAGGTATCGCTTTCTCTAAATAATTTCCCTAAACAAGAGGTTACCTTATTAGCATTGATTTACAATAAATCAACTTTGAAATGGAGCTGGAAGCTACATGTACTTGACATTTCTTACGTTCTCTGTTTTCTCTATCAGCTACCTGGATGAACTTCAAGTCATTTAGAAATCAGTGACATGTACTTTCTTTTAACTCCCCGTATCAAAAAGATCAATATGACAATCTCTTTTATAGGTAGATATCTAGATGTTTTCAGAAAAAGAAATGAAATTCCACATACAAGGCAGTTCCAGCAGATTTTACTATGAGAAATTGGTACATGGTCTGTGAATGTGTAAAAGGGAAAACTAAACCTAAATGTTCACGGATTTAAAAATACAATCTCTGAAGTTGTGCATACTGCTATTGTAAAGGTCTTAAATATAAATGTCATTTCAGAAGAAACAATTTCATGGGGCATTAAAAAAATCTCTCAATGTATGTTTATATAATTTTATGTACATATAAGTTTTTCCTCGGTTTTACTGGCTAATTTCTTGCAGGTCACGGGTGTGGGGTAGGGTGAAGGATAATACCCAAACAATTTTCCTTATCCTCTATGCTCTTTATTAATGTAGGGCATTAAATTGAATCATCATCATGTTCACCATTAGAATCCATTATTAACAATCATAACTCATGAATGACACTTTGTGACACAATATGTACTTGCTCCTTAGAATTTATATAATGCAGCATAAAAATTAGATCAACTTAATAGTAAACCCTCTGCTCTGCAATAATAATAACCATCATCATCATAATCATCTAGGGCATATTTCATAGAAAAATAATTTGAGTGTGAGTCTTCTTAGATTGCTTCAATACACATAAATGGCTGACTTTAAAAACCTTGTTTAATGTAGTTTAAAAGTGGCATGTTTTCTGTAAAAATTAAATTGAATTTTATAGATAATCCATTCTATTAAAACTCAGTGAATTTTTTTGAAAAGATGAATTTTTACATACCTGAATTCAATCAGGGTTTTTCAAATTGAGTAGCAAATAGAGACACACATTAGATAAAAATACCTAACACTTATTAAATGCCTATAAGACTTTTACATGCATTAACTTATTTGGTTTACACAACAACCTATAAGATAACCTATTATCCCCATTTTACAGAAAAAAAATTGAAATTAATGCAAAATATATTAATGCAAGTAGAGAAACATAAATGAATCCCTTTAATTTGCATAATGTACATTAATTTGTACATTTAATATGTATTAACAATTATGATTTAAGAAACAAAAAAGAAATTGACTCAGAAAATTTATCATGTAATAACTATTATTTGTAGTGATACTTTGTTACCTGATGATAATACCATATATTAGTAAACTGTCTTATTATCTTCAATGCCCAGACATTCTTGTCTTTGGTTCTAATAATTCATTGCACATGATTAATAGGCCAACACAGCTTTAAATAAAATTCTAAATCTCAGAGCCTTAAGAAGCTTAAAGTATTTAAATTTCAATAGAAAGTCGGTGCTTTAGTTAAGCACAACTAATTTTAAAATCTAAATATAAACAAAATAAAATAAATAAGTCTAGAGTCTTAAAAGAAGAATTTTTTTTTTGGTTGGCAATAAGTGAAATGTTTTCCTTACTAAACTTAGGGATTCATTTCGTCAAACGAAAAAAAAAAAATGGGCATGACCAAAACGAGGAAGAATGGTGTGATCATGAAAACCCTTATGCACATCAGGGAAAGAATGATTTTTATTTGATCTCCATAGCACAAGCAATGATTAAAATTTTTAAATCCAATTTTTATGTTGCCCAGTAAATTGCTTAAAACACACACACACACACACACACACAGTACAAGGTCAATTTATTCAGAATGATTACAGGTGCTTGTGGCAATGTGAATTTGGGAAAGGCTGGGCTCTTTCACCTAACATGTAGGGATGCCCTTACCCCTAAGTGGTAGGTTTAAAATCTTAACAAATTAACCAGGAAAAAGCCTTCATCCTGTCTTGGAGATTCAGCACTCAATTCAGCATTTAACATCTCTTTCAGTTCTGTTTTTTTGGGGCCGGGGTGTAGGGGGGCAGTTACCGGAGATTGAACTCAGGGGCTTTACTACTGAGCCACATCCCCAGCCCTATTTTATATTTAATTTAGAGACAGGGTCTCACTGAGTTTCTTGGTGCCTTGTTTTTGCTGAGGCTATCTTTTAACTCACTATCCTCCTGCCTCAGCCTCCTGAGCTGCTGGGTTACAGGCGTGCACCACTGTGCCAGCTCTTTCAGTTCTTTTTACTTCACCTGTGCTTCTTCTAGCATAAAGGGGAAAGAGAAGACAAATTATTATCTCTTACGATATGTCAGAGACTTCTAATTATAAAATTCTTTAAAATAAAAAATTCTCTTTTGCATTTAGGATTTTAAAATTTCTTTTCTTGGTAGTGGTTAGTTTCAATTCAAACCAATTTTGTTCCTATACAGGGTCAAATTTAGTCCTAAGCCAGATCTACTAAGAAACCCAAAGAGGATAAGATCTGATCCCTGTCCTGCTGATCCCCTCTTCTGACACAGGTAATGGCAAGGCCCTACTGAGGTGGATGGCGCAAGGCGGCCATCCTCTGCAGGAGCGCAGTATGTTTCTGGGAATGGGCTGATTTGTTTTTGTATTCCTTTAATAAGTATAGTTTTGATTTCTAATATGACCATTAAGTTTAAAGGAAAAATCATGACTTTCCCAATTAATGCAACTACTTCTAAAGCATAGATCTGTTTGCTCTGAATGCAATGATTAAGCTGTAGAGTGTAAATTGTTAATGTCTAAAGAAAAACTCCCTGTATTCCTGTCAAGGAAGTTTTGAGAAATTAAATTAAAATCTAGAGAAGGAAAATTAATTTTAAGAAGATAGATTAGTGCTTAGTACTGGGCAACTGGTTCTTGTTCCTGTGCACAATGGTTTGTGCTCATACTTTTGTTTGGTTACAAGTAATAACAAATCAACTACTTGCCGTAACCATGGCACCGGTTCCAGTCAGTAAGGCAAGAAAGAATACTCAAGGTATAGGCCAATAGTTTGGGACATTTGTAACTATTATTAAAAGTTAACTAAGCAGAAACAGCTCAAAGCAAAACTCGAACTGAAAGTACAAATGCTTGCATATGCCTAAGCCAAGATACATTCTTCTATTCTAATTGTAGCTACGTAATATTTTGTTTTGTTTGAATAATGATTCCTGTTTTGTAACCACAAAGTAATGTAAGCCTGCCAAAAGGAAAAGTATATATGATCAACTTTACAAGTAAAGATTGGGATAAACACCTTCACTTTGGTGTCTGTGTTGTTTCTCCACCCCCTCTTTCGCCGACTCCTCACCATCCACTCATCTCATGAGATCCCTGTTGAAGCTGGTCTCCGACACTGTCCTTCAACCAACTTACAATCTAATGGGAAGATGAACTCAATATGTGCAGGAAACTTGGTAACAATTCTATGTAATCTACAAATTATCATTATTTTCCCTTAGTGCTTGCTTGGGCAGCTCTGGGAATGGAGCACTTAATACTTGTCAAAGCCCCTCATTCCATCTTGAATATGCACTCCTCCAGGTCTTAGTTGGCCCCTCAATTGTGTTCTAAACACTAGGGCAACACCTTGTGTAAATGTGCACTCAGTAAAGGTTTGAAGAATGAAGATGGTCTGTCAAGTACATCCATGGAGCAGAGTCTTTAAAAGATTCTTTAAAGACGGTACTGTGTGGGACCTAAAGGATCTAACAGAGACTTGACAGAGGCGAGAGGACATTTCTGTTAAGTGGTTCTGGTGCAGATATCTTGCTGAGAAAAATAAAGCCTCTGTGGGCATAAGTGAGGCAGCATAGCCAAGCGGCTTCTGAGAAACTCAGTGTCTCCTGTCTCCTAAACATATCCCTTATGAAGACCATCGGCTCAGTTCCGAGAGAACAAGCAGCTCTGCATTTTTCTTTCCCAATCAGTCATCTCAAAGTCAGGTGACCGAGAATGAAGTCACTTATGAGTGACCCCAAAATATAATATTTCTAAAGAAGGGGGGTTGTGTATGAAATAGATTCCTCACAAGCTTCAGGGATTTATTACAGTTAATAAATTGCTTGCAACTCCCCTTCCCAAGCATCCATGTGTTGTAAGATAAAGATGAAAACCCCTAGTTAGTGAATGAATGCGTTTCTGAACATAATTTCTTCTACAATAATGATTTTTATTTAAACAAATATTTTGGTAGGTCTATTGTTATGCTATATTGTATCATAAAGGGAATGTGTCCCTATACTTTCTCCCTAAAAATTATTCCATTCTGTCCTACTCATCAAATGCAAAGGATTAACACTTAGCATTATCTATTGTTTACCATAAGTAATTTTCCACACACATCATCTCACTTAAGGAATTTAAGCATCCCAGGGTTTCTGGTTATGTTTTGGGTTTTCTTCCAGTACTGGAGGCATCATGCTAAATCCCTCAGGTTTTGTAATAACCTCTGAAGTTATTTCTACTCTGGCAATAAAAGTAGTGTTGTGGAAACTTAGACACACATAGAAAAGGTGCTACGATAGGTCATTACATAAATGCCATCAAAATGGTAATGAAAATATGTACAATATTCTGTAATATGTTTTTAAGGTGTAGGTATATCCTGATTCTGGGATAGTGTTTTTGAAAATTGTGATGGTAAATAAACTACTTACCAGCAACTCTCACAGACAGGCGTAGATTTCTGGTTTTGGTGTGGCCCTTGCTGCTCTCCATACTAGCACCTGGGCTGCAAAGAAATCTCTTGGTAAAACTGGCTGTTGGTCTCCATTCACAACAAAGCGGACCTGTTATTCTGAAAGTTGACTGTCGCATATCTGTGGCCTAATGAAGGAGTCAAAATCCTCTGATCTTTCACAATTCATTTTCCTGTGATAGACATTTATAGAGGTCTGGGGCCGACCTGTTGGGAATATGCATCGTGCCTTTCCTCTGCAGCTGCTCTGGGACTCCTCAGTGTGCAAACACAACTCAAGGGCAATGGCTTGAGTTCAACTGCAACATTGGAGAGCAGTTAATTCGCTGTTGGATTCATTAATGTCTTGGCAATCACCTGTTCCCAGCATGCAGCGAAAAGATAAGCGTCCTCTCTCTTCTGGGATGTGGGTGAGCGAAGTTCAGAGTGAGATTTCTTCCAAGAAGTTGTGGGGGGGCTGAAACCTCAAGACTGCCTTCCCTTCCCGCTAGGGAGAGAAGGGGTCAGGGTGGGTGTACACTTATTGGGATGGATTTCGCACGGCATATGAAGTTTTTCCTTCATGTTACATACTTTGCCAGATGGACAGATATCAGAAGCCACAATATTAAAAGCATCCCCACTATCTTCAGCTGATCCATTCCTGCTAAGGGCTGACCCCTTACTAAACCCTGTATGACTTCGTGCCCCTTAATTTTATGATCCTGCTGATGCTCATGACCTGGTGAAGAAATTGTTTGCTATGGAGTTTCAAAGTAGGGGAAGAAAAAAGAGTCATCAAACAGCTCTTTCGGGCACAAATGAAGAAAAGACAACAAGCTTGAAAGTCTTGTAGTATTTTACTTCACAAAAATAAAAATAAAAGTATTAGATAAAGAAGTAAGTCTCTAAAACTTAAAATTTTCCATAATACAATAGGGTTTTCCTCATGCTTAGGAGAGACACATTAACAGTACTCCTAAAAGATCTTAGAATGATTAGCCATCAGGGAAAGGCAAAGCTAAAGCACATTTGATGAAGCACTTAACACATTCCAGGGTCGTCACAATAAAAGGAATGATAATAATGTGTTGTTAAGGGAGTGAGGAAATCAGAAGCTTTATTCACCACTCTTAATAATAAGGTAAGCTGGTTCCACTGGTCTGTAAATGATCTGGAACTTGTTGAGAAAGTTAAATATGAAGTTAAGGATCCACCTCTTCCACTCCTACTTACAAACTCATGATAAATAAAAAAGGTGTCCACCAATGATTTGTACATGAATGTTCATATAATGTTCATATTATATATAATGTTCATATTATATATACAAATCTTATTCATATTAGTCAAAAAGTGAAAATGACCAGGCAGGTCTGTAATCTAGCTACTCAAGAAGCTGAGGCAGGAGGACCACAAATTCAGGGACAACCTGGGCAAATTTTCAAGACCCTATCTCAAAACAAAATTTTTAAAAGGGTTGGGCTTTGGCTTAGAGGTAGAACATTGTTTTGTGTGCAGGAGGCTCTGGTTTCAATCTGCAGTACCACACCCACACAGACACAAAGTAAAATTACTATCCAGTGGGAAATGAACAAAAAAATGTTGCATTTTCATAAGATGGAAATCATTCACAATAAGGAGGAATAAACTAAAATACTTATACAAGCTACAATATAACTGAAAATTGCAAACATCCTAAGTGAAAGGAGTCAGATCCAAAAGGCATATATGGTATTACTTCATTAAAAATATCCACAGAAACTCGAGAGTATACATGGGTCTTTCCACATGTGAAGGAGAAACACAGAAATGGTGTTTATTTAAAACTTAGAATCAAGATCCATTAGGAAAATGCAAGTCAAAGTCACATTGCACATAGCACTTCACATTCACTAGTGTTGGCTAGAGCTGCAATATTGGGGGAAAGGAGATTGACTGCTTTGGGTATAAGCTTTTTTTTGGAGAGAAAAGTAATAAAAATATTCTGAAGTACCTGTGTATTAGAGAACCCAGGTGAGGTCACAATGTGTCACATACATAGCACAGTGTGCTTCCCCTAGTTGGAGGGGGACCACAGTGGTCATGAGACACTGTGTATGGAGAGATCGCTCTTGTAATTGCTGCTGAAGAGTTCACATATTTCTACAACTAAGACATTTCCTAGAATGAAACCCTCATATAGTTCTAATCTCACTATACAGTCTGTCTCCCAGCAAGCTTCCTCAGGGCACTCTGAACCTCGTTGCTTCTCAGGCTGTGAATGATGGGCTTTAATATGGGGGTCTCCACACAGAAGAGCACAGAGACAAGGGTGTCCGTGTCCAGCCTTCTCTGGGCCTGTCATAATTGAAGTTGGCTGTTCCATAGAAGACCACCACAACAGTGAGGGGGGACACACAGGTGGAGAAGGCCTTCCTCCTGCCCTAGGCAGAGGGAATCCCCAGGGTGGCCGCCATGATGAGTGCTTAAGAGCCTTTAGTGAAGAGGCAGGGGCTCAGGCCCATGGTGGCACTGACAACGTGGAGCACAGACTCATTGACAGAGGTATCTGAGCAGGAGAGCTTCAGGAGAAATGGGGTGTCACAGAGCAAGTGGCTGATCTGGTGGGGCCCACACAGAGTGAGTGTGATGGCCAGTACCGTGTGTGTGACCAAATTCACCAGGCCACACAGCCAGTACCCAGTCACCAGGCCAACACAGACCTGCACACTCATGATGACTGGGTACTGAGAAGGACGGCAGGTGGCCACACAGCAGTCATACTGGCCACACAGCCAGTAAGACGCCTTCTGTGCCAGAACTTGTCACCAAGAAGAAGATCTGGGAAAGGCAGCCCTCATTAGAAATGGCCTTCTTCTCCCAGAAGAAGTTCAACAGCAGTACTGTGAGGGTGGTGGATTTGTAGCAAACGTCCAAGAAGCTCAAATTGCTGAGGAAAAAGTATATTGGAGTGTTGAAAGCAGGACTGACCCTAGTGGCCACTATTATGAGGATGTTCCCCAGGAGAGTTGTCAGGTAAATGACCAGAAAGAGCAGGAAGAACCAGCCCTGTAGGTTGGAGTGGTTGTAAAATCCCAAGAAGATGAATTCAGTGACAAATGATTGATTGCTCATTTCCAATGTTGGCATAGCTACAAAACAGAGAAAAAGAGACCATGATGAGAATGGACTGAGAGCACCCCAAACAGGCTTGTTAATCTGCAGCAACATGGCAAATAATATCGAATGAAAAGCAGCCTGGAGACTGATAACCTGTGGGACTGGTCTCAGGAAATCAGACCCATGGAGCCGCACACATTTGCAGGTTTGATGGTGGATGGGAGTAACCAGAGAATTGCTAGAAGCCAACAGAAAGCCATTCGACCTCATCATGGTGTGAAGTCATTTCTCACTGTCTCAGTAATATCTGTCTTCTGTTGTTCTTTTATGTAAACATAGGATCTTTGGAGAAGTTCATTTTTATTGCAAATGTTAAGAAAAAAATTTACAAAGCAGAGTCATCATCTGCAGAAGCAGTCAGTGTTGCCTTCAGTGTTTTGCAATGTAGAGTTTTTGTGATTTTACATCAATCTTGATCTCTGTGTTCAGAAGGCAGAAGTTACCTATTCCTGTACAATGCTGAAATTATCAGGGCCAGAGCAAAATAGAGCAAAGAAGTTGATGAAGTGGGGTTGGACTGGCTATCTTAAGTATACAGGGAAGATCAGTGGAGTAGAAGGATAATGAGAAGGTGGAGAGGTTTGGGAGGGGAGGAAATGTGAAAGGTCTTTACGCAGATCATGTTATGTGCACATGGAAGTCTACCATAGGGAACTGCACCTGTATGTACATGTAGAAAGTACCAGACAGAAATTAACAGATAAATTACCCAAAGAAAGATCAGTAGAGAAAGGAGAATGGGGGCGGAAAAGAGAGGGAGATGGGGGGTGGGGACTGAATGGAGTAAATCAGATTCCACGCACGTAGGATCTTTTCCAAATCAACCCAACTTCTATGTATAACTATTATGCTCTAATAAAAAATTTAAGTAGATGACATGATCCTATCAGCAAAGAGTGAGATTTGAATTCTCCTTGACCTATTTTTATACCTTTAATTTCTTTCTTTTGTCCAATGGCTCTGGCAATTTCAAGGATGAAGTTGAATAGAAGTGGTGAAAGAGGGGGCACCCTGTCTTTTTCCAGTTTTTAGAGTGAATGCTTTCAACCTTTCTCCACTTAGAATGATGCTGCCTTGGGTTTAGCAAAGATAGCTTTTACAATGCTTTTACAAAGTTTCTTCTGTCCCTAGTGTTTCTACTGTTTTGACAGGTAGGGGTGCTATATTTTGTTAAATGCTTTTTCTGCATCTATTGAGATGATCAATAAATTTACATCTCTCTTAAATAAACTTAATCTCTCCCCTTTGGCTAAACATTCAGATCATCCTCAGTCCTATAAATATTTTAATGAGCATTTTTCTACATAAACATATGTGATCATTTTGAATTATCTCTTCAGAATAAAATTTAAATCTGACATAAATGAATTTGTTGTGCAGTTTCTATTTAAATCTATCTCATGGGAGACATTATATTAAGTGAAATAAGCCAGACACATGAAAAGAAATAGCAGTTTTTTACTTCTTTTTGGAAGCTAAAGGTTGATCTCAGAGAAGTAGGGAGAAGAGCCGTGGTTATTGTAGCCTGGGAGAGAATCACAAAAATCATTGTGAGTTTGATTTCTCAAAGACGCATGTGAAGGACTGCCTGAAACATGTCCTCTGAGTGTGGTCTTTAAAAAAAAATAAGAGTGGACTTCTAACAGGGTCCTCAGAAAATCTCTCTTCTCTCCTCAGTGGGCAGCAGGAGGTCCATGGATCTGGCTTCCTAGGAGCTAGCTGTGGTGTGTAAATGGGCACGACCAGGACGGCTGGAGAATCTCAATAATCACTAGTAGACCGCATTCTAGGTGAGGGCAGGCTGGAAACAGGCCATCCAGAAGGAAATGGCTTGAGCTCTGAAAATGACAGAATCTGTGGATTTAGGAAAGAGTTGTGGGTCCAATGCACTAATAACACCGACTCCCTGGGTCAGTCCAAGGTTGCCACAGTTACCACATGCCTGAACAAACAACCCGGAGGGGAAGATGCACTCTGGCCTCCTGGCTTGGAGGTTTGGTCTGGGGCCAGCTGACCCATTGCTGCAGGCCTGAGATGAGGTGGGACGCCAAGGTGGAAGGGAACAAGGGGGGAAGCATTCCTAGCTCATGGCAGCCAGAAGGTTGGGGCGGGGGAGGGGACGGGAGGAGACAGTTCGCAGGGGACAAGATGTGATTCCCCAGGGCATGTCCCCGGCCACACTCCACCTGCCCACACTCCTCTCAGTACAGTGGGCCTTTCAGATAATTAACCCACAAAATGGATGGATCCACAGATTAGGTTACAAGTCTCACAGTCTAATCATTTCACCTCTGAACACTGCTACTGTGGCTTACCCTGAGCTTTTGGTGGGGAAATACCTTATTTCTAAGCCATAATAGAATCTACAGTCCATATTCTTTGTTTAGAATACCTTCATGTAGTCTGGGAGAGTAATCGGGTGCCAAAACAAGATTAAAAAGAAATATCTGGTAACTGAAGATGTGAAATTTGGAGCTTGGGGAAAAGCTCTGAAGAGGAGCCCTGGATGGAGCACTTTAAAGTCCTGGTGATGAGTACACAAGAGGGCACCTGGTCTGTGGGGTAGCTGAGTGGCAGTGGGATAACACATTAAAAAATAAAAAAAAATGAGAAAGAGCATGTCTGGGAAGAGGAAAGGAGGAAAGGAGGTAGGGCCTGGAGTCTAAGTACCTGCGGGGTCTTCCAAAGAATATTCCAGGAGGCAGCGGGACAGGTTCCCAGGAGATAGGCCTAGGAGACATGGCTTGAAGAGACTGTAAAAGTCACAGGTTCTCTCAAAGCCAAAAGAGAGCAGGGTGAGGAGAGAGGGCATGATGGACTGTGCGAAAAAGAAGGTGTCCCGAAGGAGGCTCATCAGCTATCAGCAATCATTCTGAACCACAGTGTCAAAGCTCTGCTCTCTGTATCAGGCCTTCTGCACACCAGTCTAAAACCTTTGCTCTTTATAACAGGCCTTCTGCACCCCACTCTACAACCTCGGTTCCCTGAAACAATCCTTCTCCACCCCAGTCTCCAAGTTTTGCTCTCTGAAACACTCTTTCTGCACCCCAGTCTCGAAAATCTGCTCTCTGCAACAGTCCTTCTTCACCTCAGTCTGAAAATTCTGCTCTCTGCAACAATCATTCTGCACCCCAGTCTCCAACCTCTGCTCTCTGTAACAGTCCTTCTACATCTCAGTCTCCAAACTCTGCTCTCTATAATATCCTTGTGCACACCAGTCTCCAAACTGAGATATCTGTAACAGGCCTCCTGCACCCCAGTCTCCAACCTCTGCTTCCTGCAAGAAAACTTATGCACCCCAGTCTTCAAGTTCTGCTCTCTGAAAGAGTCCTTCTGCATCTCACTCTCAAACATCTGCTCTCTGCAACAGTCCTTCTGCACCTAAGTCTGAAAACTCTGCACTCTGAAACAATCATTCTGCAACCCAGTCTCCAACCACTGCTCTCTGTAACAGTCCTTCTGCAACTCAGTCTCCAAATTCTGCTCTCTATAGTATCCTTCTGCAAACCAGTCTCCAAACTGTGATATCTGGCACAGGCCTTCTGCACCCCAGTCTCCAACCTCTGGTCCCTGCAAGAATCCTTCTGCACCCCAGTCTGCAAGTTTTTCTGTCTGAAAGAGTCCTTCTGCACCCCACTCTCGAACATCTGCTCTCTGTAACAGTCCTTCTGAACCTAAGTCTAAAAACTCTGCTCTCTGCAACAATCATTCTGCAACCAAGTCTCCAAACTGTTCTCTCTGAAACAGTCCTTCTGCACCTCAGTCTCCAAACTTTGCTCTCTATAATATCCTTCTGCACACCAGTCTACAAACTGTGCTATCTGTAACAGTCCTTCTGCACCCCAGTATCCAACCTCTACTCTCAGTAACAAACCTTCTGCACCTCAGTCTCAAAACTCTACTCTCTGCAACGGGTCTTCTGCACCCGTCTCCAAACTCTGTTCTCTGCAACAGTCCTTCTGAATCCCAGTTTCCAACCTCTGCTCTCTGTAACAGTCCTTCTGCACCCCAGTCTCAAATTTATGCTCTGTGCAACATTTTTTCTTCACCCCAGTTTTCAACCTATGCTCTCTGTAACTGTCCTTCTGCACCCCAGTCTCTAAACTATGCTCTTTAAGAACCTTCTGCACCTCAGTCTCCAACCTCTGCTCTCTGCAACGATACTTCTGCTTCCCAGTCTTCAAACTTTGCTCTCTGTAACAGTCCTTCTGCACCTCAGTCTCTAATCTCTGCTCTCTATAAAAATCTTTTTTGCAACTCAATCTCCAACCTCTCCTCTCTGTAACAGTCCTTCTGCACCTCCGTATCCAACCTCTGGTCTCGGTAATGATCCTTCTGCACTTCAGTCTCAAACCAATGCTCTCTGTAACAGGCCTTGTGCACTGCAGTCTCCAACCTCTGCTCTCTGTAACAGGTCTTCTGCACCCCAGTCTTCAAGCTCTACTCTCTGTTAAAGTCCTGCTGCACCAGATTCAAACCTCTGCACTCTGTAACAATTTTTTTGAACCCCGGTCTCAAAACTCTGCTCTCTTTAACAGTTTTTCTGAAGCAGAATCTCCAAACTCTGCTCTCTGTAACACTCCTTATGCAACCCAGTTTCCATCCTCTGCTCTCTGTAAGAATCCTTCTGCACCCCAGTCTCCAAACTCTGCTCTCTGTATCAGTCCTTCTGCACCTCAGTCTCCAACCTCTGCTTTTTGTAACGATCCTTCTGCACCTCAGTCTCCATCCTCTGCTATTTGTAACAGTCCTCTGCATCCCAGTCTCCAACATCTGCTCTCTGCAATGATCCTTCTTCTCCCCAGGCTCCAACCTCTGCTCTCTGCAATGGTCCTTCTGCACCCCAGTCTCCAAACACTGCTCTCTGTAACAGTCCTTCTGTACTGCAGTCTCCAACCTCTTCTCTCTGTAATGGCCCTTCTGCACACCAATTGCCAACCTCTTCTTTCTATAATAGTGCTTCTGCAACTCAGACTCCAACTTATGCTCTCTGTAACAGTCCATTTTCACCTCAGTCTGAAACCTCTGCTCTCTGCAACAATCCTTCTGTACCCCAGTCTCCGAACTGTGCTATCTGTAACAGTCCTTCTGCAACCCAGTCTCCAACCACTGCTCTCTGTAAAACCCCTTCTGCACTCCAGTTACCAAACTCTGCTCTCTTTAACAGGACATGTGCACCCCAGTCTCCAACCTCTGCTCTCTGTAAGATTCTTCTGCACCTTAGTCTCCAACCTCTGCTCTCTGTATAAGTCCATATGCACCCCAGTATCCAATCTCTGCACTCTTTAACAATTTTAGGCACCTAAATCTCCAACTTCAGCTCTCTGCATCGGTCTTTCTGCACCCCAGACTTCAAACTCTATTCTCACCAACAGTTCTTCTGCACAACAGTCTCCAAAATCTGCTTCCTGTATCAGTTCTACTGTACTCCAGTCTCCAACCTCTTCTCTCTGTAACAGTCCTTCTGCACCTCAGTCTACAACCTCTGCTCTCTGTAACAGTCCTTCTGCAACCTAGTCTCCAAGCTCTACTCTCTGCAACATTTCTTCTGCACCCAAGTCTCGAACCTGTTCTCTCTGTAACTATCCTTCTGCACCCCAGTCTCCACCATCTGCTCTCTGTAAGAATCGTTCTCCACCATATTCTCCAACCTCTGTTCTCCTCAACGATCATTCCGCACCTCAGTCTCCAACCTCTGCTCTCTGCAACGATTCTTCTGCACCACAGTCTTCAACCACTGGTCTCTGTAACTGTCCTTATGCAGGTCAGTCTCCAACCTATGCTCTCTGTAAGATACTTCTGCACACCAGTCTGCAACATCTGCTCTCTGCAATGATCCTTTAGAACCCAGTCTCCAAACTCTGCTCACTGTAACAGTCCTTCTGTACCGCAGTCTCCAAACTCTGCTCTCTGTAACGGTCCTTCTACACCCCAGTCTCCAACCTCTACTTTCTGTATTAGTCTTTCTTCACCCCAGTCTCCAAACTCTGCTCTTTGTAACAGTTCTTCTGCACCTCAGTCTCCAAACTATGCACTCTGCAACAGTCCTCTGCACCCCAGTCTCCACCCTCTGCTCTCGGTAATAGTTCTTCTGCACCCCAATCTCCAAACTCTGCTTTTTGTAACACTCCTTCTGCACTCTAGTCTCCACCCTGTGATCTCTGTAACAATTCGTCTGGACATCAGTCTCTAACCGCTGCTCTCTACAACGTTTCTTCTGCTCCTCAGTCTCCAAACTCTACTCTCTGTAAAAGACCTTCTGCACCTCAGTCTTCAAACTCTGCTCTCTGTAAGATCCTTCTGAAACCAATTCTCCAAACTCTGCTCTGTGTAACACTCCTTCTGCACCCAAATCTCCAAACTCTGCTCTCTGTAACACGCCTTCTTCACCCCAGTCTTATAACTTTGCTCTCTTTAATAGGCGTTCTGCACCCAAGTCTTCAAACTCTGCTCTCTGCAGCGATCCTTCTGCACCCCAGGACCAAACTTCTGCTCTCTGAAACAGTACTTCTGGACCTCAGTCTGAAAACGCTGTTCTTTGCAACAATCCTTCTGCACCCCAGTCTTAAACCTTTGCTCTTGTAACACTTCTTCTCAACCTCTGTCTCAAAAATGCTCTTTGTAAGATCTTTCTGCAACCCAGTCTCGAAACTGTGCTATCTGAAACAGTCCTTCTGCACCTAAGTATCCAACCTCTGCTCTCTGCAAAAGTCCTTCTGCACCCCAGTCTCCAACATCTACTCTCTGTAAGATCCTTCTGCACCACAGTCTCCAACCCCTTCTCTCTGTATCAGTAGTTCTGCATCCAACTCTCAAAACTCTGCTCTCTGCAAAATTTCTTCTGCACCCGAGTCTCCAACCTGTGCTCTCTGTAACAGTCCTTCTGCACCCCAGATTCCAACATCTGCTCTCTGCAATGATCCTTCTTCTACCCAGTCTCCAAACTCTGCTCTCTGTAAAAGTCCTTTTGTATCGCAGCTTCCAACCTCTTCTCTTTGTAATGGTCCATCTGCTCCCCAATTGCAAACCTCTGCTTACTGTGACAGTCCTTCTGCACCCCAGTCTGCAAACTCTTCTCTCTGTAACAGTCCTTCTGCACGCCAGTCAGCAAACTCTTCGCTCTGTAACAGGCCTTCTGCACCCCAGTCTCCAACCTCTTCTCTCTGCAACGATCCTTCTTTACCTCAGTCTCCAACCTCGGCTCTTTGCAACAGTCTTTCTGCACACCAGTTTCCAACCTCTGCTCTCTGTAACAGGCCTTCTGCACCCGAGTCACCAACCTCTGCTCTCTGCAACAGTCCTTCTGCACCCCAGTAACCAAACTCTGCTCTGTTTAACGATCCTTCTGCACCTTTGTTTCCAACCTCTGCTCTCTGCAACGATCCTTCTGCACCCCAGTCTCTAAACTCTGTTCTCTGCAGCAGTCATTCTGCACCCCACGCTACAAACTCTGCTCTCTGTAACAGTCCTTCTGCACCCCAGTCTCCAAACTCTACTTTCCGTATCAGTTATTCTGCACGCCCGTCTAAAACCTCTGCTTTCTGTAACAGTTTTTCTGCACCTCAGTCTCCAACCTCTGCTCTTTGCAACAGTCCTTCTGCACCCTAGTCTCCAACATCTGCTCTCTGCAAAAATTTTTCTACACACCAGTCTTCAACATCTGCTCTCTGCAACTATTCTTCTGCATCCCAGTCTCCAATGTCTGCTCTTTGCAACAGTCCTTCTACACCCCAGTCTCCAACCTCTGCTCTCTGGTTCAGTCTTTCTGCACCCCAGTCTCCAACCTCTGCTCTTTTTTATATTTCTTCTACAATCCAATCTCCAACCTGTGCTCTCTGTAACTATCATATCCAACCTCTTTTCTCTATAAAGGTACTTCCCCAACCCAATTGCCAACTTTTGCTTTCTGAAACAGTCCTTCTGCACCTGAGACTTCAACCTCTGCTCTCTGTAACAGTCTAAGCCTTAGTCTGAAACTCCTGCTCCTCTGCAACAATCCTTCTGAACAACAGTCTCCAAACTGTGCTATCGTGAACAATCCGTCTGCACCCCAGTTTCCAATATCTGCTCTCTGTAACAGGTTTTCTGCAACCCTGTCTCCAAACGCTGCTCTCTGTAACAGGCCTTCTCCACCCCATTCTTTAACCTCTGCTCTCTGCAAAAGTTCTTCTACACCCCAGTCTCCAACATCTGCTCTCTGCAACGATCCTTCTGCATCCCACTCTCTAACGTCTGCTCTCTGCAAGATCCTTCTGCACCCCGTTCTCCATACTTAGCTCTCTGTAACAGTCATTATGCACATCAGTCTCCAACCTCATCTCTCTGCAACGGCCCTTGTGCAACTCAGTATCCAACCTCTGTTCTCTGCAGCTGTCCCTCTGCACCCCAGGCTACAAATTCTGCTCTCTGTAACAGTCCTTCTGCACCCCAGTCTCCAAACTCTACTTTCTGTATAAGTTATTCTGCACCCCAGTCTATAACCTCTGCTGTCTGTAACATTCCTTCTGCACCACAGTCTCCAACCTCTGCTCTCTGCAAGATTCCATATGCACCCCTGTCTCCAACCTCTGCTCTCTGCAAGCGCCTTATTATAGCCCAGTATCCAACATCTACTCTCTGCCACAATTTTTCTGCATCCCAGACTCCAACGTCTGCTCTCTACAACAGTCCTTTAAAACCCCAGTCTCCAACATTTTCTCTCGGCTAAGTCCTCTTCTCCCCAGTCTCCAACCTCTGCTCTCTGCAACATTTCTTCTGCACCCCAGTCTCCAACCTGTGCTCTCTGAAACTATCCTACTACACCCCGGTCTCAATACTCTGCTCTCTGCAAAAGTCTTTTTACAACCCAGTCTCCAACCTCTGCTCTCTGCAACGATCCTTCTGCATTCCAGTCTCCAACGTCTGCTCTCTGTAAGATCCTTCCGCACCCCATTCTCCAAACTTTGCTCTCTGTAACAGTCATTCTGCACCTCAATCTCAAACCTCATCTCTCTGCAATGGCCCTTGTGCACCCTAGTATCCAACCTCTGTTCTCCGCAGCTGTCCTTCTGCACCCCAGGCTACAAACTCTGCTCTCTGTAACAGTCCTCCTGCACCCCAGTCTCCAAACTCTACTTTCCCTATTAGTTATTCTGCACCCCAGTCTAAAACCCCTCCTGTCTGTAACAGTCCTTCTGCACCTCAGTCTCCAACATCTCCTGTCTATAACATTACTTCTGCACCACAGTCTCCAACCTCTGCTCTCTGCAACAGTCTATCTGCACCCCAATCTCCAACCTCTGCTCTCTGCAAACGTCTTATTATAACCCAGTATGCAACATCTGCTCTCTGCAACGATCATTCTGCATCCAAGTCTCAAATGTCTGCTCTCTGCAACAGTCCGTCTGCACCCCAGTCTCCCAGCTCTGCTCTCTGTAACAGTCCATCTCCACGTAAGTCTCCAAACTCTGCTCTCTGCAACAATCCTTCTGCATCACAGTCTCCCACATCTGCTCTCTGCAATAATCCTTCTGCACCCCAGTCTCCAAACTCTGCTCTCTGTAACAGTCCTTCTGTACGGCAGTCTCCAACCTCTTCTCTCTAAAACAGTCCTTCTCCACCCCAATTTCCAAACTCTGCTCACTGTAACAGTCCTTCTAAGCCTCAGTCTGAAACTTCTGCTCTCTTCAACAATCCTTCTAAACTCCAGTCTCCAAACTGTGCTATCTGTAACAATTCTTCTGCTCCACAGTCTCAAACATCTGCTCTCTTTAACAGGTCTTCTGCAACTCAGTCTCTAAAGTCTGCACTCTGTCACAGGCCTTCTGCACCACAGTCTCCAACCTCTGCTCTCTGCAAACGTCTTATTATACCCCAGTATCCAACATCTGCTCTCTGCAACGATCCTACTGCATCCCAGTTTCCAACGTCTACTCTCTGCAACAGTGCTTCTACACCCCAGTCTCCAACCGCTGCTCTCTGCTACAGTCCTTCTGCACCCCAGTCTCCAACCTCTGCTCTCTTCAACATTTCTTCTGCACTCCAGTCTCCAACCTGTGCTCTATGAAACTATCCTACTGCACCCCGGTCTCCAAACTCTGCTCTCTGTAAAGATCCTTCTGCACCTCAGTCTCCAACCTCTGGTCTTTGCAACAGTCCGTCTGCACCCCAGTCTCCAAGCTCTGCTCTCTGTAACAGTCCTTGTGCACATCAGTGTCCAACCTCTGCTCTCTGTAAGGATCATTCTGCACCTCATGTCCAAACTCTGCTCTCTGTAACAGGCCTTCTGCACCACAGTCTCCAACCTCTGCTTTCTGTAACAGTTCTTCTGAACCCCAATATCCAAACTCTGCATTCTGTAACACTCCTTATGCACCCCAGTCTTCATCCTCTGCTCTCTGTAAGAATCCTTTGACACCCCTGTCTCAAACCTCTCCTCTCTGTAAAAGTCCTTCTGCACCTTAGTATCCAACCTCTGCAATCTGTAATGGTCCTTCTGCACCCCAGTCTCCAACCTCTGCTCTCTGTATCAGTCCTTCTGCACCCAACTCTCAAAACTCTGCTCTCTACAACATTTCTTATGCATCCCAGTCTCCAAGCTGTGCTCTCTGTGACAGTCCTGCTGCACCCCAGTCTCCAACATCTGCTCTCTTAAATGATCCTTCTTCTTTCCAGTCTCCAAACTCTGCTCTCTGTAAAAGTCCTTTTGTATCCCGGTCTCCTACCTTTTCTCTTTGTGACGGTCCATCTGCTCCCCAATTGCCAACCTCTGCTTTCTGTAAGAGTCCTTCTGCACCCCAGTCTCCAAACTCTTCTCTCTGCAACGATCCTTCTGCACCTCTGTCTTCAACCTCTGCTATTTTTAAAAGTCCTTCTGCACCTCAGTCTTTATCCTTTGCAATCTGTAAAGGTCTTTATGCACCCCAGTCTCCAATCTCTGCTCTCTGTACCAATCCTATTTTACCTCTGTCTCCAAAGTCTTCTCTCTGTAACAGTCCTTCTGCACCCAAGTCTCCAAACTCTGCTCACTGTAACAGTCCTTCTGTACCGCAGTCTCCAACCTCTTCTCTCTATAACGGAACTTCTGCACCCCAAATGCTAAACTCTGTTTTCTGAAACAGTCCTTCTGCATCTCAAACTCCCACCTCTGCTCTCTGTAACAGTCTTTCTAAGCCAGAGTCTGAAACCCATGCTCTCTGCAGCAATCGTTCTAAACCCCAGTCTTCAAACTGTGCTATCTGTAACAATCCTTCTGCAGCCCAATCTCAAACATCTACTCTCTGTAACAGGTCTTCTGCACCTCAGTTTCCAAAGTCTGCTCTCTGTAACAGGCCTTTTGCACCACAGTCTCTAACCTCTTTTCTCTGTAACGATTCTTCTCCAAATCAGTCTCCAACCTCTACTCTCTGCAACATCATTCTGCACCCCAGTCTCCAACCTCTGCTCTCTGTGAGATCCTTCTCCACCCCGTTTTCCAAACTTTGCTCTTTGTAACAGTCATTCTGCACCACAGTCTCCAACCTCATCTTTCTGAAACAGCCCTTATGCACCCCAGTATCAAACCTCTGTTCTCTGCAGCAGTCCTTCTGCAACCCAGGCTTCACACTCTGCTCTCTGTAACGATCCTTCTGCACCCCAGTCTCCAACATCTGCTCTCTGAAACGATCCTTCTGCATCCCAGTCTCCAATGTCTGCTCTCTGCAACAGTCTTTCTACAACTCAGTCTCCAACCTCTGCTCTCTGTAACAGTCCACCTGCACCTCAGTCTCTAACCTCTGCTGTCTGTAAGATCCTTCAGCAACCCAGTCTCCAAACACTGCTCTGTATAACAGTTCTTCTGCATCGCAGTCTCCAACCTCTCCTCTCTGTAACTGACCTTCTGCACGCCAGTCTCCAAACACTGATCTCTAAAATGATACTTCTGCACCCCAGTCTCCAAACTTTGCTGTCTGCAATGATCCTAATGCACCCCAGTCTCCAAACTATGATCTCTACAATAGTCCTTCTGCACCACAGTCTCCAAATATTGCTCTCTGTATGATCCTTCTGAACCCCTTTCTTCTAGCTCTGCTCTATGTAACAGGACTTCTGCACCTCAGTCTCCAATCTCTTCTCTTTGCAACAGTCCTTCTGCACCACAATCTCCAAACCCTGCTCTATGTAAGATGCTTCTGCACTCCAGTTTCCAAATTCTTCTCTCTGTAACATTCCTTCTTCACCCCAGTATTTAACCTCTGCTTTCTGCAAAGGTCCTGCGGCACCCCAGTCTCCAAACTCTGTCCTCTGCAACAGTCTTTCTGCTCCCCAGTCTCCAACATCTGCTCTATGTAACGGTCCTTCATAACCCCAGTATCAAACATCTGCTCTCTGTATCTATCCATCTGCACCTCAGTCGCCAACCTTTGCTCTCTGTAACATTCCTTCTGCACCCCAGTCTTCAAACTCTGCTCTCTGTAACAGTTTTTCTATACCGCAGTCTCCAATCTCTGGTCTCTGTAACGGTCCTTCTGCAACCAAATTTCCAAACTCTGCTTTCTGTAACAGTCCTTTTGCACCTCAGTCTCAAAACTCTGCTCTCTGTAAAAGTCCTTCTACACCTCAGTCTCCAACCTCTGCTCTCTTTAACAGTCCTTCTGCACCTCAGTCTGACACCTCTGCTCTCTGCACGATCCTTATGCACCCCAGCCTCCAAACACTGCTCTCTGTAACAGTCCACCTGCACCTCAGTCTCCAACCTTTCCTCTCTGTAACAGGCCTTCTGCAAGCCAGTCTCCAAACTATTCTCTCTGTAGCAGGCCTTCTGCACCCCAGTCTCCAAAATATGCTCTCTGCAACGATTTTTCTGCACCTCAGTCTCAAACATCAGCTCTCTGCAATGATTCAACTTCACCCCACTCTCCAAACTCTGATCTCTGCACAGTCCTTCTGCACCTCAGTCTCCAAATTCTGATCTCTGTAAGATGCTTCTGCACCCCTGTATCCAATCTCTGCTCTCTGTAACAGTTCTTCTGCACCTCAGTCTTCTACCTCTGCTCTCTCTAACAGTCCTTCTGCACCTCAGTCTGCAAACTCTGCTCTCTGTAAAAGTCCTTATACACCTCAGTCTCCAACCTCTGCTCTTTGTAACAGTCCTTCTGCACCTCAGTCTGACACCTCTGCTCTCTGCACGATCCTTATGCACCCCAGTTTCCAAACACTGCTCTCTGTAACAGTCCCCCTGCACCTCAGTCTCCAACCTCTCCTCTCTGTAACAG
Source organism: Ictidomys tridecemlineatus (assembly GCF_052094955.1). NCBI lineage: Eukaryota > Metazoa > Chordata > Mammalia > Rodentia > Sciuridae > Ictidomys > Ictidomys tridecemlineatus. The sequence goes on from NW_027521008.1 coordinate 64,129, forward strand.
GCCTTCTGCAAGCCAGTCTAGAAACTCTTCTCTCTGTAGCAGGCCTTCTATACCCCAGTCTCCAAAATATGCTCTCTGCGACGATTTTTCTGCACCTCAGTCTCCAACATCAGCTCTCTGCAATTATCCAACTGCACCCCACTCTCCAACCTCTGATCTCTGCACAGTCCTTCTGCACCTCAGTCTCCAAATTCTGATCTCTGTAAGATGCTTCTGCACCCCTGTATCCAACCTCTGTTCTCTGTAACAGTTCTTCTGCATCTCAGTTTCCTACCTCTGCTCTCTCTAACAGTCCTTCTGAACCCCAGTCTCCCACCTCTGCTCTCTCTAACAGTCCTTCTGCACCCCAGTCTCCCAACTCTGCTATCTGCAACAGTCCTTCTGAACCCCAGTCTCCAACATCTGCTCTCTGTAACAACACTCTGCACCTCAGTCTCCAACCTCTACTCTCTGAAACAGTCGTTCTGCACCTAAGTCTCCAACCTCTGCTCTGTGTAAGATCTTTCTGTAACCCAGTCTCCAAACTCTTCCCTCTGTAACAGTCCTTCTGAACCCTTTCTCCAAACTGTTTTCTCTGTAACAGGCCTTCTGCAACCCAGTGTCCAACCTCTGTTCTCTGTAACAGTCCTTGCGCATTCCAGTCTCAAAACTCTGCTGTCTGCAACAGTCTTTCTGCACCAGAGTCTCCAAACTCTGCTTTCTGTATCAGTCCATCTTAAACCCAATCTCCAAACTCTGCTCTCTGTAACAGTCTTTCTTCACCCCAGTCTCCAATATCAACTCTCTGCAACAGTACTTCTGCACCCGTTTCTCCAAACACTGCTCTCTGCAACAGTCCTTCTGCACCTCAGTCTGACACCTCTACTCTCTTCACGATCTTTCTGCACACAAGTCTCCAAACACTGCTCTCTGTAACAGTCCACCCGCACCTCAGTCTCCAACATCTACTCTCTGTAAGATCCTTCAGCAACCCAGTCTCTAAACTCTGCTCTCTATAACTGTACTTCTGCACCCCAGTCTCCAACCTTTCCTCTCTGTAACAAGCCTTCTGCACGCTAGTCTCCAAACTCCTCTCTGTAGCAGGCCTTCTGCACCCCAGTCTCCAATATCTGCTCTCCGCAATGATCCATCTGTACCCCAGTCTCCAACCTCTGCTCTCTGCAGTGATCCTACTGAACCTCAGTCTCAAACCTCTAATCTCTGTAACTGTCCTTCTTCACCTCAGTTTCCAAATACTGCTCTCTGTAAGATCCTTCTGCACACCTGAATTTAACCTCTGCTCTTTGTAACAGTCATTCTGCATCTGAGTCTCCAAACTTTGCTCTCTGCAACAGTCCTTCTGTGCCCCAGTCTCCAACATCTGCTTTCTAAAACAGTTATACTGCACCTCAGTCTCAAAACCCTGCTCTCTGCAACGACCCTTCTGCACCCCAGTCTCCAACCTCTGCTCCCTGTAACAGTCCTTCAGCACCTCAGTCTCCCAACTCTGCTCTCTGTAAGATTCTTCTGCAACCCAGTCTTTAAGCTCTGCACTCTGTAACAGTCCTTCTGCACAACAGTCTCCAACCTCTGCTCTCTGTAACAGACATTCTGCACCTCAGTCTCCAGCCTCTTCTCTCTGACGATTCTTCTCCATCCCAGTCTCCAATATCTGATCTCTGCAACACTCCTTTTGAACCCCAGTCTCCAAACTCTGCTCTCTGTAAGATTCATCTGAACCCCAGTCTCCAAACTCTATTCTCTGTATCAGTCCTTCTGCACCCCAGTCTCCAAACTCTGCTCTCTCTAACAGTCCTTCTGCACTTCAGTCTTCAACCTCTGCTCTGTGTAACAGTCCTTCTGCACCCCAGTTTCTAAAATCTGCTCTCATGATCGATCCTTCTGGAACCCAGTCTTTAATGTTTGTTCTTTGCAAAAGTCCTTCTGCACCACTGTCTCCAAATTCTGCTCTCTGTAAGATCTTGCTGCACTCCAGTTTCCAAACTCTGCTCTCTGTAACATTCCTTCTCCACCCCAGTCTCCAACCTCTGTCCTCTGCAACAGTTTTTCTACTCCCCAGATTCCGAGATCTGCTCTCTGTAACAGTCCTTCTGTACGGCAGTCTCCACACTCTGCTCTTTGTAAAGATCTTTCTACACCCCAGTCTCACTCTCTGCTTTCTGTATCAGTCTGTCTGAACCACAGTCTCCAACCTCTGTTCTCTGTATCTATCCTTCTGCACCTCAGTCTCCAACCTCTGCTCTCGGTAACAGACCTATCCCGCAGATCTCTGAAACAATACTTCTGCACCCCAATTCTCCAAACTCTGCTCTCTGCAATGATCCTACTTCACCCAAGTCTCCAAACTCTGATCTCTTCAATAGTCCTACTGCACCACAGTCTCCAAATTCTGCTCTCTGTATGATCCTTCTGCACCCCTTTCTTCTAGCTCTGCTCTATGTAACAGGATTTCTGCACCTCAGTCTCCAATCTCTGCTCTTTGCAACAGTACTTCTGAACCACAGTCTCAAAACTCTGCTCTCTGTAAGATCCTTCTGCACTCCAGTTTCCAAATTCTTCTCTCTGTAACATTCCTTCTTCACCCTAGTATTTAACCTCTGCTTTCTGCAAGGGTACTGCGGCACCCCAGTCTCCAAACTCTGTGCTCTGCAACAGTCCTTCTGCTCCCCAGTCTCCAACATCTGCTCTATGTAATGGTCTTTCATAACCCCAGTCCTCAAACCTCTGCTCTCTGTATCTATCCATCTGCACCTCAGTCTCCAAACTGTGCTCTCTGTAACATTCTTTCTGCACCCCAGTCTTCAAACTCTGCTCTCTGTAACAGTTTTTCTATACCGCAGTCTCCAAACTCTGGTCTCTGTAATGGTCCTTCTGCACCCCAATTTCCAACCTCTGCTTTCTGTATCAGTCTTTCTACACCTCAGTCTCTAACCTCTGCTCTCTGTAACAGTCCTTCTGCACCTCAGTCTGACACCTCTGCTCTCTGCACGATCCTTCTGCACCCCAGTCTCCAAACACTGCTCTCTGTAACAGTCCACCTGCACCTCAGTCTCCAACCTCTGCTCTCTGTAACAGGCCTTCGGCAAGCCAGTCTCCAAACTCTTCTCTCTGTAGCAGGCCTTCTGCACCCCAGTCTCCAAAATATGCTCTCTGCAACGATTTTCTGCACCTCAGTCTCCAACATCAGCTCTCTGCAATGATCCGACTGCACCCCACTCTCCAACCTCTGTTCTCTGCACAGTCTTTCTGCACCTCAGTCTCCAAATTCTGATCTCTGTAAGATGCTTCTGCACCCCTGTATCCAACCTCTGTTCTCTGTAACAGTCCTTCTGCACCTCAGTCTCCTACCTCTGCTCTCTGTAAGATCCTTTGAAACCAAGTCTTTAAACTCTGCACGCTGTAAGAGTCCTTCTGCACAATAGTCTCCAACCTCTTCTTTCTGCAATGATTCTTCCCCACCCCAGTCTCCAACATCTGCTCTCTGCAACAGTCCTGCCGCACACCAGTCTCCAAACTTTTTTCTTGTAACAGTCCTTCTTCACCCCAGTCTCCAAACTCTGCTCTCTGCAACGATCCTTCTGAACCCCAGTCTCTAATGTCTGCTCTCTGCAACAGTTCTTCTGCACCACAGTATCCAATCTCTGCTTTCTGTAAGATCTATCTGCACTCCAGTTTCCAAACTCTGCTCTCTGTAACATTCCTGCTCCAACCCACTCTCCAACCTCTGTCCTCTGCAACATTCCTTCTGCTCCCCAGTCTCGAACATCTCCTCTCTGTAACAGTCATCCTGTACCGCAGTCTCCAAACTCTGCTCTTTGTAACGGTTCTTCTACACCCCAGTCTCCAACCTCTGCTTTCTGTATCAGTCTGTCTGAACCCCAGTCTCCAACGTCTGTTCTCTCTATCTATCCTTCTGCACTTCAGTCTCCAACCTATGCTCTATGTAAGAGTCCTTCTGCACCCCAGTCTCCAACATCTGCTCTGGATAACAGTCCTATACCACAGTCTCCAAAATCTGCTCTCTGTTAAAGTACTTCTGCACCCCAATTTCAAAACTCTGCTTCCTGTAACAGTTCTTCTGCACCTGAGTCTCCAAACTCTGCTCTCTGTAACAGTCCTTCTACACACCAGTCTCCAAACTCTGCTTTCTGTATCAGTCATACTGAACCCCAGTCTCTAACCTCTGTTCTCTGTATCTATCCTTCTGCACCTCAGTCTCCAACCTCTTCTCTATGCAACAGTCCTTCTATACTTCAGTCTTAAACCCTGCTCTCTGTAAAGGTCTTTCTGCAGCACAGACTCCAAATTCTGCTTTTTGTATCAGTTTTTCTGCACCCTAGTCTCCAAATTCTGCTCTCTCTAAGAGTCTTTCTGCACCCAGGTCTGCAAATTCTGCTCTCTGTAACAATCCTTCTGCCCCTCAGTCTCCAAACTCTGCTCTATGTAACAAAACTTCTTCACGTCGGTCTCCAACCTCTGGTCCCCGCAACAGTCCTTCTGCACTCCAGTCTCCAAAATCTGCTCTCTTCAATAGTCCTTCTGCACCCCAGTCTCCAAACTCTTCTCTCTTCAAAAGCCCTTCTATACACCAGTCTCCAACCTCTGCTCTCTTCAATAGTCCTTCTGCACCAAAGTATCCAGCCTCTGCTCTCTGTCAGATCCTTCTAAACTCCAGTATCCAAACTCTGCTCTCTGTAACATTCCTTCTCCACTCCATTCTTTAACCTTTCTGCAAATATCCTGCAACACCCCAGTATCCAACCTCTGTCCTCTGCAACACTCCTTCTGCTTCCCATTCTAAAACCTCTGCTCTCTGCAACAGTCCTTCTGCACTCCAGTCTCCAAACTCTGCTCTCTATTACAATCCTTCTGCATCTCAGACTAAAAACTCTGTTCTCTGCAACTGTCCTTCTGCACCTCAGTCTCCAACCTCCACTCTCTGTAACAGTCCTTCTGCACTTCACTCTCTGACCTCTGCTCTCTGCAACAGTACGTATGCACCCCATTCTCCAACCTCTGCTCTCTGTAACAGTCCTTCTGCACACAAGTCTCCAAACTCTGCTTTCTGTATCAGTCCTTTCAACACCAGTCTCAAACCTCTGCTCTCTGTATCTATCTTTCTGCACCTCAGTCTCCAGCCTCTGCTATCTGTTACAGTTTTTCTATACTGCTGTCTCCAAACTCTGGTCTTTCTTACGGTCCTTTTGCACCCCAATTTCAAACCACTTCTTTCTGTAACAGTTCTTCTGCACCTCAGTCTCCAAACTCTGCTCTCTGTAAGATCCTTCTGCACCCCTGAATCCAACCTCTGCTCTTTGTAACAGTCCTTCTGCATCTGAGTCTCCAACCTTTGCTCTCTGCAACAGTCCTTCTGTGCCCCAGTCTCCAACATCTGCTTTCTAAAACAGTAATACTGCACCTCAGTCTCAAAACCCTGCTCTCTGCAACGACCCTTCTGCACCCCAGTCTCCAACCTCTGCTCCCTGTAACAGTCCTTCAGCACCTCAGTCTCCCAACTCTGCTCTCTGTAAGATTCTTCTGCAACCCATTTTTTAAGCTCTGCACTCTGTAACAGTCCTTCTGCACAACAGTCTCCAACCTCTGCTCTCTGTAACAGGCATTCTGCACTTCAGTCTCCAGCCTCTTCTCTCTGCAAAGATTCTTCTCCATCCCAGTCTCCAATATCTGATCTCTGCAACACTCCTTTTGAACCCCAGTCTCCAAACTATTCTCTCTGTAAGATCTATCTGAACCCCAGTCTCCAAACTCTATTCTCTGTATCAGTCCTTCTGCACCCCAGTCTCCAACCACTGCTCTCTGGAACAGTCCACCTGCACCTCAGTCTCCAACATCTGCTCTCCGTAAGATCATCCTAAAGGAACTCAGTCTCCAAACTCTGCTCTTTATAACAGTCCTTCTGCACCCCAGTGTCCAACCTTTCCTCTCTGTAACAGGCCTTCTGCACGAGAGTCTCAAACTCTGCTCTTCTGTAGCAGGCCTCTGCACCCCAGTCACCAAACTCTGCTCTCTGCAACGATCCTACTGCACCCCTGTCTCCAAGTTCTGCTCATTTCAACGATCCTTATGCACCCCAGTGTCCAAAATCTCCTCTATGTAACAGGATTTTGCACCTGAGTCCCCAAACCTCTGCTCTCTGCAACACTCCTTCTCCACCCCAGTCTCCAACTTCCGCTCTCTCTAAGAGTCCTGCTGCACCTCAGTCTCTAACCTCTTCTCTCTACAACATTCCTTCTGTAGCCCAGTCTCCATCCTGTGCTCTCTGCAACAGTCCTTCTGCACCCCAGTCTCCATCCTCTGCTCTCTGCAACAGTCCTTCTGCACCCAAGTCTCCAAACTATGCTCTCTATAACAATCCTTTCTGCACCTCAGTCTCCAACCTCTGCTCTCTGTAACAGTCCATCTGCACCTCAGTCTGACACCTCTGCTCTCTGCACTATCCTTCTGCACCCCAGTCTCCAAGCACTGCTCTCTGTAACAGTATACCTGTACCTCAGTCTCTAATCTCTGCTCTCTGTAAGAACCTTCAGGAACTCAGTCTCGAAACTCTGCTCTCTATAACAGTCCTTCTGCACCCCAGTCTCCAATATCTCCTCTCTGTAACAGGTCTTCTGCACGCCAGTCTCCAAACTCCTCCTCTGTAGGAGGCCTTCTGCACGCCAGTCTTAAACCTCTGCTCTCTGCAACCATCCTTCTGCACCCCAGTCTCCAACCTCTGCTCTCAGCAATGATCCTACTGCACCATAGTCTCCCAAACTCTGATCTCTGCAACAGTCCATTTGCAACTCTATCTCCAACTCCTGTTCTTTGTAAGATCCTTCTGCACCCCTGTCTCAAAAGCTCTGGTTATTGCAACCAACCTTCTGTACCCCAAGTCCAACCTCTGCTCTAAGTAACAAAATTTTGCACCTCAGTCTCCAAGCTCTGCTCTCTGCAACAGTCCTTCTGCACCCCAGTGTCCAACTTCTGCTCTCTCTAAGAGTCCTTCTGCAACTCAGCCCTCCAACATCTACTCTCTTCAACATTCCTTCTGCAGCTCAGTCTCCATTCTCTGCTCTCTGCAACAGTCCTTCTGCACCCCGGTCTCTAAACTCTGCTCTCTGAAATAGTCCTTCTGCCTCCCAGTCTCCAAACTCTGCTCTCTGTAACAATCCTTCTGCACCTCAGTCTCCAAACTCTGTTCTCTGCAACAATCCTTCTGCACCTCAGTCTCCAAACTCTATTCTCTGTAACAGTCCTTCTGCACTTCACACTCCAACCTCTGCTCTCTGTATGATCCTATTAAAACCCATTCTCAAACCTCTGCTCTCTGTATCTATTATTCTGCACCTCAGTCTCCAACCTCTGCTCTCTGTTACACTTTTTCTATACCACAGTCTCGAAACTCTGGTCTCTGTTAAGGTCCTTCTGAACCCCAATTCCAACCACTTTGTTCTGTAACAGTTTTTCTGCACCTCAGTCTCCAAACTCTGCTTTCTGTAACAGTCTTTTACACATCAGTCTTCAACCTCTGCTCTCTGTAACAGTCCTTCTGTACCTCAGTCTGACACCTCTGGCTCTCTGCACGATTTTTCTGCACCCCAGTCTCCCAACACTGGTTCTCTATATAAGTCCTTCTGAACACCAGTCTCAAAACTCTGCTCTCTGTATCTATCATTCTGCACCTCAGTCTCCAACCTGTGCTCTCCGTAACATTCCTTCTACACCCCTGTCTCCAATCTCTGCTCTCTGTAACAGTTTTTCTATACCACAGTCTCCAAACTCTGGTCTTTGTAACGGTCCTTCTGCATCCCAATTTCTAACCCCTGCTTTCTGTAACAGTCCTTCTGCACATCAGTCTCCAAACTCTGCTCTTTCTAACAGTACTTTTACACCTCAGTCTCCAACCTCTTCTCTCTGTAACAGTTCTTCTGCACCTCAGTCTGACACCTCTCTTTTCTGCATGGTCCTTCTGCACCTCAGTCTCTAACCACTGCTCTCTGTAACAGTCCACCTGCACCTCAGTCTCCAACCTCTTCTCTCCGTAAGATCCTTCAGCCAACCCTGTCTCCAAACTCTGGTCTCTTAACAGTCCTTCTGCACCCCAGTCTCTAACCTCTCCTCTCTGTTTGCAGGCCTTCTGGACGCAAGTCTCCCAACTCTGCTCTCTGTAGATGGCCTTCTGGCACCCAAGGCTCCATAATGTGTTCTCTGCAACGATCCTTCTCCACCCAGTCTCCAACCCCTGATCTCTGCAACAGTCCATCTGCACCTCAGTCTTCAAATTCTGCTCTCTGTAAGATGCTTCAGCACCCCTGTATCCAAACTCTGCTTTTTGTAACAGTCCTTCTGCACGTGAGTCTCCAACATCTGCTCTCTGACACATTCATTCTGCCCCTCAGTCTTAAAACCTGGTCTCTGCAACGACCCTTCTGCACCTTAGTCCCTACCTCGGCTTTCTGTAACAGTCCTTCTGCACCTCAGTCTCCCAACTCTGCTCTCTGCAAGATCTTTCTGCAACCCAGTCTTTAAACTCTGCACTTTGTACCTGTCCTTCTGCACAACAGTCTCCAACTTCTGCTCTCTGTAACAGGACTTCTGAAACCCAGTCTCCAAACTCTGGCTCTCTCTAACAGGTTTTCTGCACCCCAGTCTCCAACCTCTCCTCTCTGCAATGATTCATCTCCACCCCAGTCTCCAACATCTACTGTCTGCAAACAGTCGTTTTTGAACCCAAGTATTGAAACGCTGCTCTCTGTAAGATTGATCTGAACCCCAATCTCCAACCTATGCTCTCTGTAACAGTCTTTCTACAACCAAATCTCTAAACTCTGCTCTCTGTACAGTCCTTCTGCACCTCAGTCTCCAACCTCTGCTCTCTGTAACAGTCCTTCTGCCCCCCAGTCTCTAAAATCTGCTCTCTGCAACATTCCTTCTGCACCCCAGTCTTCAACATCTGCTCTCTGCAACACTCTTTCTGTACTCCAGTCTCCAAACTCCGGTCTCTGCAACGATCCTTCTGGACCCCAGTTTCCAACCTCTGCTCTCAGTAACAGTCCTTCTGCACCAGAGTCTCCAACCTCTACTCTCTATAAAATCCTTCTGCACTCTAGTTTCCAAACACTGCTCTCTATAACATTCCTTCTACACCCGAGTCTCCAAACTCTGCTTTCTGTATCACTCTGCCTAAACCCTAGTCTCCCAAAATCTGTTTCTCTGTATGTATCCTTGGCACCTCAGTCTCCAACCTATGCTCTATGTAAGAGTGCTTCTGCACTCCAGTCTCCAATCTCTGCTCTAGGTAACAGTCCTTAACCACAGTCTCAAAACTCTGCTCTCTGTAACGGTCCTTCTGCACCTTAATTTTGAAACTCTGCTTCCTGTAACAGTTTTTCTGCACCTAAGTCTCAAAAACTCTTCTCTCTGTAACAGTCCTTCTACACCCCAGTCTCCAATCACTGCTCTCTGTAAAAGTCCACCTGTACCTCAGTCTGAAACCTCTGCTCCCCATGATTCTTCTGCACCCCAGTCTCCAACCACTGCTCTCTGTAACAGTCCACCTGCAGCTCAGTCTCCAACCTCTGCTCTCTGTAAGATCCTTCAGCAACTCAGTCTCCAAACACTGCTCTCTATAACAGTCCTTCTACACCCCAGTCTACAACCCTCTCCTCTTCTGTAACAGGCCTTCTGCACAAATGTCTCCAAACTCTGCTCAATGCAATGGTCATTCTGCACACCTGTCTCCAAACTCTGCTCTCTGTAATGATCCTACTAAACCCCAGTCTTCAACCTCTCATCTCTGAAACAGTTCCTTCTGCACTTCAGTCTTCAACGTCTGCTCTGTGTAATAGGCCTTCTGCACCTCAGTCTTCACCACTGCTCTCTGCAACAGTCCTTCTAAACCGCAGTCTCCAACCTTTTCTCTTGGCAATGATCTTTCTGCATCCCAGTCTCTAACAACTGCTCTCTGCAACAGTCCTTTCTGCACCCCAGTCTACAACCTCTGCTCTCTGCTACAGTACTTCTGCACCCCAGTCTCAAACCTCTGCTCTCTGCAACATTTCTTCTGCACCCAAGTCACCAACCTGTGCTCTCTTTAACTGTCCTGCTGCACCCCCAGTCTCCAACCTCAGCTCTCTGCAGCGATCCTTCTGCACCTCATTCTCCAACCTCTGCTCTATGCAAAGATCCTTCAGAACCCCAGTCTCCTTACTCTTCTCTCTATAAGAATTCTCCCAGTCTCCAACTTCTCCTCTATGTAAAAGTCATTCTGCACCTCAGTCTTCAAGTTCTGCAATCTGTAACAGTCCTTCAGCATCCCAGTCTCAAACCTCTGCACTCAGAAATGATCTTTCTGCACTTCAGTCTCCAACCTCTGCTCTCTTTAATAGTCCTTCTGCACCCCAGTCTCCAACATCTGCTCTCTGCAACGATCCTTATTCTCCCCAGGCTGCAACCTCTGCTCTCTGCAACGGTCCTTCTACATCCCAGTTTCCAAAATCTGCTCTCTGTAACAGTCCTTCTGCACCTCAGTCTCCAAACTATGCTCTCTGAAACAGTCCTCCTGTCTCCAACCTCTGCTCTCAGTAACAGTTTTTCTGCACCCCAATCTCCAAACACTGCTCTCTGTAGCACTCCTTCTGCACCCCAGTCTCCACCCTCGACTCTCTGTAAAAGTCCTTCTGCACCTCAGTGTTTAACCTCAGCTCTCTGTAAGATCCTTCTGCAACCGATTCTCCAAACGCTGCTCTCTGTAACAGTCTTCTGCACCCCAGTCTCCAAACACTGCTCTCTTTAACAAGCCTTCTGCACCCCAGTCTTCAATCTCTGCTCTCTGTAACAGGCCTTCTGCACCCCAGTCAACAACCTGTGCTCTCTGCCAAGATCCTTCTGCATCCCAGTCTCCAAACTCTGCTCTCTGTAACAGTCCTTCTGCATCCCAGGATGCAACATCTGCTCTCTGAAACAGTCTTTCTGAACCTCAGTCTGAAAACTTGGCTCTCTGCAAAAATTCTTTTGCACCCGAGTTTCCAAACTTGGCTCTCTGTAACAGTCCTTCTGAACCTCAGTCTACAAAATGCACTCTGTAATATTCTTCTGCAACCCAGTCAAAAAATTGTGCTATCATTAACAGTCCTTCTGCACCTCAGTCTACAAAATCTGATCTCTGTAACAGTCCTTCTGCGCCCCAGTCTCCAATCTCTGCTCGCTGGAACAGGCCTTCTGCACCCCAGTCTCCAACCTCTTCTCTCTGCTAGGATCCTTCTTAACCTCAGTCTCCAACCTCTGCTCTATGCAACAGTCCTTCTGCACCCCAGTCTCCAACTTCTGCTCTCTGTAAAAATCTTTCTGCAACTCAGTCTCCAACCTCTGCTCCCTGCACCGGTTCTTCTGCACCCCGGTCTCAAAACTCTGCTCTCTGCAATCGTCCTTCTGCACCCCAGGATCCAACATCTGCTCTCTGCAACAGTCCTTCTGCACCTAAGTCTGAAAACTCTGCTCTCTGCCACAATCCTTCTGCACCACAGTTTCCAACCTTTCCTCTCTGTAACACTCCTTTTTTACCTCAGTCTCAAAAATGCTCTCTTTAAGAACTTTGTGCAACTCAGTCTCGAAATTGTGCTATCTGTAACATTCCTTTTGCACCCCAGTCTCCAAACTCTGCTCTCTGTAACAGGCCTTCTGCACCCCAGTCTCCAATCTCTGCTCTATGTAACAGACCTTCTGCACCTCAGTCTCCAACCTCTTCTCTCTTCAACGGTTTTTCTGCACCCCAGAATCCACCCTCTGTTCTCTGCATCAGTCCTTCTGCACCCCGGTCTCCAAACTTTGCTCTCTGTAAAAGTCCTTCTCTACTGCAGTCTCCAAACTCTGCTCCCTGTAACGGTCCTTCTGAACCCCAGTCTCCAAACTCTGGTTTGTGTATCAGCATTTCTGTACCCCAGTGTCCAACCTCTGATCTCTGTATCAGTCTTTTTGCACCTCAGTCTCCAACCTCTGTTCTCTGCAGCAGTCTTTTTACACCCAAGGACCAAACTCTGCTCTGTGTAACCATCCTTCTGCACCATAGTTTCCAAACTCTGCTCTCTGCAACGATCCTTCTGCACCCCAGTATCCAACCTCTGTTTTCTGTATCAGTCCTTCTGCACCACAGTCTCCAAACTCTGCTCTCTGCAACATTTCTTCTGCACCCCAGTCTCCAACCTGTACTCTCTGTAACTGTACTTCTGCAACTCAGTCTCCATCGTCTGCTCTCTGTAACAGTCCTTCTGCACACCAGTCTCCAAAATCTGCTTTCTGCAAGGATCCTTCTTCTACCCAGTCTCCAAACTCTTCTCTCTGTAAAACTCCTTTTGTATCACAGTCTCCAACCTCCTGTCTTTGTAACGGTCCATCTGCACCTCAATTGCCAAACTCTGCTTTCTATAAAAGTCCTTTTGCACCTCAGACTCCAACCTCTCCTCTCTGTAACAGTCCTTCAAAGCCTCAATCTTAAACCTCTGCTCTCTACATCGATCCTTCTACACCCCAGTCTCCAACATCTGCTCTCTGTAACAGGTCTTCTGCAATCCAGTCTCCAAACTCTGCTCTCTGTAACAGTCCTTCTGCACCTCAGTCTCCAACCTCATCACTCTGCAACGGACCTTCTGCTCCCCAGTCTCCAACCTCTGTTCTCTGCAAGGATCATTCTGCATCCCAGTCTCCAACATCTGTGATACTAACTCAGTATCCAACCTCTGCAATCTGTAATGGTCCATCTGCACCCCAGTCTTCAACCTCTACTCTCTGAAACAATCCTTCTGCACCTCTTTCTCCAAACTCTGCTCTCTGCAACAGTCCTTCTGCATCTCTTTCTCCAACCTCTGCTCTCGGTAACAGTTCTTCTGCACCCCAATCTCAAAATTATGCTCTCGGTAACACTCATTCTGTACCCCAGTCTCCACACTCTGATCTCTGTTACAATCCTTCTGGACCTCAGTCTCAAACTTCTGCTCTCTGTATCAGTTCTTCTGCACCTCCGTCTCCAAATTTTTCTATACAATAGTCCTCCTGAACACCATTTCCAACCTCTGCTCTCTTCAACATTTCTTTTGCTCTCCAGTCTTCGATCTGTGCTTTCTGTAACTTTGTTCCTGACCCCATTCTCCAACCTCTGCTCTCTATAACTATCCTTCTGCACCACAGGTTCCAACATCTGCTCTCTGCAACGATGCTTCTGCACCCCAGTTCCCAACCTCTGCTGTCTGTAACAGTCCTTCTGCACCTCAGTCAGTTGCCAACCTCTCCTCTCTGTACCAATCCTTCTGCACCTCAGTCTCGAACATCTGCTCTCTGTAACAGGCCTTCTACACACCAGTCTCCAACCTCTGCTCTCTGTAACAGTCCTTCTGTACCATAGTCTCGAATCTGCTCTCTGTAACAGTCCATCTGCACCCGAGTCTCCAACCTCTGCTCTCTGTAAATGTACTTCTGCACCTCAGTCTCCAACCTCTGCTCTCACTAACGGTCCTTCTGCACCCCAGTCTCCAAACTCTGCTCTCTGTAACAATCCATCTGCAACTCAGTCTCCAACCTCTGCTCTCTGTAACAGTCCTTCTGGACCCTAGTCTCCAACATCTGCTCTCTGAAAGGATCCTTCTTATACCCAGTCTCCAACCTCTGCTCTCTGTAACAGTTCTTTTGTATCGCAGTCTCCAAACTCTTCTCTTTGTAACGGTCCTTCTGCTCCCCAATTGCCAGCCTCTGCTTTCTGTAACAGTCTTTCTTCACCCCAGTCTCCATACTCTTCTCTCTGCAACAGTCATTCTGCACCCCAGTCTCCAGACTCTGCTCTCTGGAAGATCACTTTCATCTCAGTCTACAAACTCTATTTTTTGTAGCAGTTCATCTGCAACACAGTATCCAAACTCTGCTCTCTTTAAAAGTCCTTCTGCACCCCAGTTTCCAAACTCTGCTCTCTGTAACAGTCCTTGTGTACCGCAGTATCCAACCTCTTCTCTCTATAATGGTTCTTCTACACACGAATTGCCAACCTCTGCTATCTGGAACAGTCCTTATGAGCCTCAGATTCTAAACTCTGCTCTCTGTAACAGTCCTTCTAAGCCTCAGTCTGAAATCTCTGCTATCTGTAACAATCCTTCTGCACCCAGGTCTCCAACCTCTGCTCTCTGTAAAAGGTCTTCTGCACACCAGTCTCAAACTCTGCTCTCTGTAACAGGCCTTCTGCACCCCTGTCTCCAACCTCTTCTCTCTGCAACGATCCTTCTGCACCTCAGTTTTCAACCTCTGCTATTTGTAACAATCATTCTGCAACTCAGTCTCCAACCTCTGCTCTCTGTGACAGTCCTTCTGCACCCCAGTATCCAACATCTTCAATCTGCAGCGAATCTTCTTCTACCCAGTCTCCAACCTCTGCTTCCTGTAAAAGTCCTTTTGTATTGCAGTCTCCTACCTCTTCTTTTTTTAACAGTTCTTCTGCTCCGCAATTGCCAACCTCTGCTTTCTGAAAAAGTCCTTCTGAACCCCAGTCTCTAACCTCTTCTCTCTGAAACGATCCTTCTGCACCTCAGTCTCTAAATTCTGCTCTATTCAACAGTCCTTCTGCAACCCAGTCTCCAGACTCTGCCATCTGTAAGATTCATTTGCATCCCAGTCTCCAACATCTGCTCTCTGTAACAATCCTTCTGCACCACAGTATCCAACCTTTGCTATCTGGAAAAGTCCTTCTGCACATCATTCACCAAACTTTGCTCTTTGTAATGGTCCTTCTGCACATCAGTCTCCAAACTCTGCTCTCTGTAACAGTCCGTCTGCACCTCAGACTCCAACCTCTGCTCTCTGAAACAGTCCTTCTAAGCCTCAGTCTGAAACCTCTGCTCTTTGCAACGATCCTTTTTCACCCCAGTCTTAAACCTCTGTTCTCGGTAACAGTCCTTCTGCACCTCAGTCTCCAACCTCTGCTCGCTGCAACAGTCCTTCTGCAACCCAGTCTCCAAGCTCTTCTCTCTGCAACAGTCCTTCTACACCCCAGTCTCGAACAATTGCTCTCTGCAAGGATCCTTTTGAATCCCAGTCTCCAAAGTCTGCTCTCTGCAACAGTTTTTCAGCACCTCAGTCTCCAACCTCTGCTCTCTGTAACAATCCTTCTGCACCTCAGTCTCCAAACTCTGTACTCTGCAACGTTACTTCTGCACCTCAGTCTCCAACATCTACTCTCCGTATCAGCCTTTCGGCACCTGATTCTTCCACCTCTGCTCTCTGTAGGATCTTTCTATAACCCAGTCTCCAAACTCTGCTCTCTGTAACAGTCCTTCTGGACACCAGTCTCCAACCTCTGCACTCTGTAACCATCCTACTACACCCCAGTCTCCAAACTATGCTCTCTCTAAGGATCCTTCTACACCTCACTCTCCAACCTCTGCTCTCTGCAAGGATTCTTCTGCACCACAGTCTCCAACCTCTGCTCTCTGCAAAAGTCCTTCTGCACACTAGTCTCCAATATCTGCTCTCTGCAACAGTCATTCAACAACTCAGTCTAAAAACTCTGCTCTCCAAGAGGAAGTGAGGGGAAAGGGAAAAATAATACAAGGGGGAGGAATGAATTACAGTAGGGGGGGTAGAGAGAGAAGAGGGGAGGGGAGGGGAGGGGGGATAGTAGAGGATAGGAAAGGCAGCAGAATACAACAGACACTAGGATGGCAATATGTAAAGCAATGGAAGTGAAACTGATGTGATTCTGCAAGCTGTATAAGGGGCAATATGGGAGTGCATAACCCACTTGAATCAAAATGTGAAATATGATATATCAAGAACTATGTAATGGAGGGGGTAAGACAAGATAATACAAATGGAAGAAATGATTTACAGTAGAAGGGGTAGAGAGAGAAAAGGGGAGGGGAGGGGAGGGGAGGGGGGATAGTAGAGAATAGGACTGACAGCAGAATACATCAGACACTAGAAAGGCAATATGTGAATCAATGGAAGGGTAACTGATGTGATACAGCAATCTGTATACGGGGTAAAGTTGGGAGTTCATAACCCGCTTGAATCAAACTGTGAAATATGATGTATTAAGAACTGTGTAAGGTTTTGAACGACCAACAATAAAAAAAATAAATTAATTAAAAAAATTAAAAAATAAATAAAAACTCTGCTCTCTGCAACGATCTTTCTGCACCTCAGTCTTCTACCTCTGCTCTCTGTAAGACCCTTCTGCAACCCAGTCTCCAAACTCTGCTCTTGTAACAGTCCTTTTGCAGAATAGTTTCCATCTTCTGCTCTCTTTAACAGAAATTTCGCAACCCAGTCTCGAACCTCTGCTCTCTGTAACGGTCCTTCTACACCCCAATTTCCAACCTCTGCTTTCTTTAACAGTACTTCTGCACCTCAGTTTCCAAACTCTGCTCTCTGTAACACTCCTTAAAACACCTCAGTCTCCAACCTGTGCTCTCAGTAACTGCCTTCTGCACCCCAGTCTCCAACCTCTGCTCTCTGCATTGGTACCTCTGAACCCCAGTCTCCAACCTTTTTCTCTACAACAGTCCTTCTGTACTGCAGTCTTTAACCTCTGTTCTCTGTAAGGGTCCTTTTGCAACCCAGTCTCCCACCTTACTTTCTATATCATCCTTCTAGACCAAAGTCTCCAAACTCTGCTCTCTGTGACGGTCATTCTGCACCTCACTATGCAACCTCTGCTCTCTGAAACAGTCCTTCTGCAACCAGTCTTCAAACTCTACTCTCTGCAAGAGTCCTTCTGCACCCCAGTCTCTATCCTCTGCTCTCTGAAACAGTCCTTCTCCACCCCAGTCTCCAACCTCTTCTCTCTTTAACAGTCCTTCTGTACTGCAATCTCCAACCTCTGCTCTCTGTAAGGGTCCTTCTGCACCCCAGTCTCCAAACTCTGCTTTCTGTATCAGTCCTTTTGCACTCCAGTCTCTAACCTGTGCTCTCTGTAGCAGTCTTTCTGAACCTCAGTCTTTAACCTGTGCTCTCTTTAAAAGTCTTTCTGCATCCCAGTCTCCAACCTGTGGTCTCAGTAAAGTCCTTCTGCACCACAGTCTCCAAACACTGCTCTCTCCAACGATCCTTCTGCACCTCAGTCTCCAAACTCAACACTCTCTAACAGTCCTTCTGTACCTCATTCTCCAACCTCTGCTCTCTGTAAGATTCTTTTGCAACCCAGTCTCCAAACTCTGATCTCTGTAACTGTCCTCCTGCAACCCAGTCTTCAAACTCTGCTTTCTGTAACCGTCTTCTTCATCTCAGTCTCTATTCTCTGCTCTATGCATCAGTTCTTCTTCACCCAAGTCTGCTCTCTAAAAAAGTTCTTCTAAACCATAGTCTTCAAACTCTGCTCTCTGTAACATTCCTTCTACACCCCATTCTCCATACTCTGCTCACCCCAAGGATACTTCTGCACCCCAGTCTCCATCCTCTGCTCTCTGCAGCTTTCCTTTTGCACCTCAGTCTCCAGCATCTGCTCTCTGCAACAGTCCTTCTCCACCCCAGTCTCCAAACTCTGCTCTCTGTAACAGTCCTTCTGGACCCAAATCTCCAACCTCCACTCTCTGCAACAGTCATTCTACACCCCAGTTTCCAACCTCTTCTCTCTGTAACTATACTTCTGCACCTCAGCCTCTAACCTCTGCTATTTGGAAGGGTGCTTCTCACCTCAGTCTCCAACATCTACTCTCTGTAACAGTGCTTCTGCACCTCAGTCTCCAAACTCTGCTCTCTGTAAGATCGTTCTGCACCCCAGTCTCAAAACTCTGCTCTGTAACAGGCCTTCTGCACCCCAGTCTCCAAATTCTGCTCTCTTTATCAGTCAATCTGCACCCCAGTCTCCAACCTCTGCTCTCTGCAATGATCCTTCTGCACCCCAGTCTCCAACATCTGCTCGCTACCATAGTCCTTGTGCACCCCAGTCTCCAATTTCTGCTCTCTGCAACAGTTCTTCTGTACCTCAGTCTGAAAACTCTGCTCTCGGCAACAATTACTCTGTACCCAAGTCTCCAACCTCTGCTCTCTGTAACAGTCTTTCTGTACCTCTGTCTCCTAACTCTGCTCGCTGTAAGACCATTCTGAAACCGAGTCTGCAAACTCTGCTCTCTGAAACAGGCTTTCTGCATCCCAGGCTCCAACCTCTGCTCTCTGTAAGAGGCCTTCTGCTCTCCAGTCTCCAAGCTCGACTCTCTGAAACGATCCTTCTGCACCCCAGTCTCCTACATCTTCTCTCTAAAACAGTCCTTCTGCACCCCAGTCTCCGACCTCTGCTCTCTATAAGATCCTTCTGCACACCAGTCTCCAAACCCTGCTCACTGTAACAGTCCTTCTTGAACCTATCTCAAAATTCTGCTCTCTGAAACGGTCTTTCTGCACCCCAGTCTCCAACCTCTGTTTTCTGCAAGAGTCCTTCTCTACCACAGTCTCAAAACTCTGCTCTCTGTAACAGTCTTTCTGTACCAGAGCCTCCAACCTCTGCTCTCTGTAACGGTCTTTATGCCCCCCAGTCTCCAACATCTGCTTTTTTTGTCAGTCCTTTTGCACCCCAGTATCCAAACTCTGCTCTCTGTAACAGTCCTTCTGCACCTCAGTCTCCAACCTCTTCTTTCAGCAACAGTCCTTCTGAACCCCAGTCTCCTACCTCTGCTCTCTGCAACATTCTTTCTGCACCCCAGTCTCAAACCTATGCTGTCTGTAAAAGTCTTTCTGCACCCCAGTCTCCAAACTCTGCTCTTTGTAACGATCGTTCTGCACCCCAGTCTCGAACCTCTGCTCTCTGCAACAGTCCTTGTGAACCCCAGTCTCCAACATCTGCTTTGTGCAACAGTTCTTATGTACCTCAGTCTGAAAACTCCCCTCTCTTTAATCCTCCATCTGCAACCCAGTCTCCAACCTATGCTCTCTGTAACAGTCCTTCTGTACCTCAATCTCTAATCTCTGCTCTATGCAACATTCCTTCTGTGCACAAGTCTCTAACATCTGATCTCTTAAACAGTCCTTCTACACCCCAGTTTCCAACCTCTGCTCTATGCAACAGTCCTTCTACACCCCAGTTTCCAACCTCTTCTCTATGCAACAGTCCTTCTACATCCCAGTCTCCATATTCTGATCGCCCCAACGATCCTTTTGCACCCCAGTCTCCAAACTCTGTTCTCTACATCAGTTCTTATGAACCCCAGTCTCCAACCTCTGCTCCCTGAAACAGTCCTTCTGTACCACAGTCGCAAACCTCTGTTCTCTGTAAGGGTCCTTATGCACCCCAGTGTTCAACTTCTGCTTTCTGTATCAGTCATTTTGAACCATAGTCACCAAACTCTGCCCTCTGTAACCGTCTTTCTGCAACTCAGTCTGCAACCTCTGCTCTCTGCAATAGTCCTTCTTCATCCCAGTCTCGATCCTCTGCTCTCTGCAACAGTACATTTGTACCCCAGTCTCCAACATCTGCTCTCTGCAACAATCATTATCCACCCCAGTCTCCAAATTTTGCTCTCCGTAACAGTCCTTCTGTACTGCATTCTACAACCTCTGCTCTCTGTAATGGACTTCTGTGCCAGAGTCACCAACCTCTGCTTTCTGTGTCAGTCCGTCTGCACCCCAGTCTCCAACATCTGCTCTGTTTAACTGTCCTTCTGCACTTTAGTCTCCAACCTCTGCTCTTAGCTACAGTTTTACTGGACCCCAATATCCAACCTTTACTCTCTGCAACAGTCCTTCTACATCCCAGTCTAAAACCTCTCCTCTCTGCAACAGTCCTTCTGCACCCCAGTCTCCAACATCTGCTCTCTGTAAAAATCTTTCTGCACCTAAGTCAACAACCTCTGCTTTCTGCAACGATACTTCTGCATCCCAGTCTGAAACCTCTGCTAGCTGCAACAGTCGTTGTGAACCCCAGTCTCCAACATCTGCTTCCACAACAATTCTTCTGTAACTCTGTCTGAAAACTCTGCTCTCTGTAATAATCCATCTGCACCCCAGTCTCAAAACTCTGTTTTCTGTAACAGTCCTTCTGTAACTCAGTCTCCAATTACTGCTCTCTGCAACAGTCCTTCTACACCCAAGTCTCCACACTCTGATGGACCCAACGGTCCTTCTGCACCCCAGTCTCCAAACTCTGTTCTCTACATTGGTTCTTCTGCAACCCAGACTCCAACTTCTGCTCTCTGTAACAGTCCTTCTGTACCATAGTCTCCAACCTCTGTTCTTTGTAAGGGTCCTTATGCACCCCAGTATCCAACCTGTGCTTTCTGTATCAGTGGTTTGAACCACAGTCTCCAAACTCTGCCCTCTGTAACCGTCTTTCTGCAACTCAGTCTGAAACCTCTGCTCTCTGCAACAGTCCTTCTGCACCCCAGTCTCCATCCTCTGTTCTCTGCAAAAGTCTTTTTGCACCCCAGTCTCCAACATCTGCTCTCTGCAACAGTCATTCTGCAACCCAGTCTCCAAACTTTACTCTCTGTAACAGTCCTTCTGTACTGCATTCTCCAACCTCTGCTCTCTGTAAGGGTACTTCTGCACCCCAATTTCCAAACTCTGCTTTCTGTGTCTGTCCTTCTGCAACCCAGTCTCTAACCTCTGCTCTGAGTAACGCTCCTTCTACACCTTAGTCTCCAACCTCTGCGCTCTGCTACAGTCCTTCTGAAACCAAATCTCCAACCTCTACTCTCTGAAACAGTCCTTATATATCCCAGTCTAAAACCTCTGCTCTCTGTATCAGTCCTTCTGCACCCCTTTCTCCAACCTCTGCTCTCTGTAACAATCCTTCTGTACCTCAGTCTCCAACCTCAGTTCTCTGCAACGGTCCTTCTGGACCTCAGTCTCCAACTTCTACTCTCTGTAACAGTGCTTCTGCACCTCAGTCTTTATTCTCTGCTCTCTGTAAGATCATTCTGCAACCCAGTCTTTAAACTCTGCTCTCTGTAACAGTCCTTCATAACCCCAGTCTCCAAATTGTGCTCTCTGTAAAAGACCTTCTGCACTCCAGTCTCCAACCTCTGCACTCTGTATCAGTCCATCTGCACCCCAGTCTCTAACGTCTTCTCACTGCAACGATCCTTCTACACCCCAGTCTCCAACCTCTGCTCGCTGCAACAGTCCTTCTGCAACCCAGTCTACAACATCTGCTCTCTGCAACATTTCTTCTGTACCTCAGTCTGAAAACTCTGCTATCTGCAATAATCCTTCTGAACCCCAGTCTCCAACCTGTGCTCTCTGTAAAAGTTCTTCTGCCCCTTAGTCTCCAACCTCTGCTTTCAGCAGCACTACTTCTGCATCCCAGTCTCCAACCTCTGCTCTCTGCAACATTCCTTCTGCTTCCCAGTATCAAACCTGTGCTCTCTGTAAAAGTCCGCCTGCACCCCAGTCTCCAACCTCTGCTCTTTGTAACGATCCTTCTTCACCTCAGACTCTAACCTCCACTCTCTGCAACAGTCCTTCTGCACCTCATTCTTCAAATTCTGCTTTCTGCAACAGTCCTTCTGCACTCAAGTCTCCCACCTCTGCTCTCCGCAACATTCCTTCTGCACCTCATTCTCCAACCTCTGCTCTTTGCAACGATCCTTCTGCACCCCAGTCTCAAACCTCTGCTCGCTGCAACAGTCCTTGTGAACCTCAGTCTCCAACATCTGCTTCCTGCAACAATTCTTCTGTACCTCATTCTGAAAACTCTGCTCTCTTCAACAGTCCATCTACACCCTAGTCTCCGTACTCTGCTCGCACCAACGATTCTTCTGCCCCCCAGTCTCCAACCTTTGTTCTCTACATCAGTTCTTCTGCACCCCAGTCTCCAGCCTCGGCTCTCTGTTACAGTCCTTCTGTAGGGCCGTCTTCAACCTCTGTTCTCTTTAAGTGTCCTCATACACCCCAGTATCCAACCTCTGCTTTCTGTATCAGTTGTTTTGCACCACGGTCTCCAAACTCTTCCCTCTCTAACAGTCCTTCTGCAACTCAGTCTGCAACCTCTGCTCTCTGCAACAATCCTTCTGCACCACAGTATCCATCCTCTACTCTCTGCAAAATTTCTTTTGCACCCCAGTCTTCAACATCTGCTCTCTGCAACAGTAATTTTCCACCACAGTCTCCAACCTCTACTCTCTGTAACAGTCCATCTGTACTGCATTCTCCAAACTCTGCTCTCGGTAAGGGTACTTCTGCACCTGAGTCTCCAACCTCTGCTTTCTGTATCAGTCCTTCTGCACCCCAGTCTCAAAACTGCTCTGTGTAACTGTACATCTGCACCTTAGTCTCCAACCTGTGCTCTCTGCTACACTCCTTCTGGACCGCAATTTCCAAACTCTACTCTCTGCAACTGTTTTTCTACATCGCAGTCTAAAATCTCTGCTCTCTGCAACAGTCCTTCTGCACGCCAATCTCCAACCTCTACTCTCAGCAACAGTCCTTCTAAACCTCAGTCTCCAACCTCTGCTCTCTACAACATTCCTTCTGCACCCCAGTATCAAACCATTGCTCTCTGTAAAAGTCCGTCTGCACCCCAGTCTCCAACCTCTGCTCTTTGTAACGATCCTTCTGCACCTCAGTCTCCAAACTCTTTTCTTGTAAGATCCTTATGAAACCCAGTCTCCAACGTCTCCTCTCTGCACCCCAGTCTTTAAACTCTGCTCTCTGCAACAGTCCTTCTTTAGCTAAGTCTCCAACCTTTGCTTTCTGCAACAGTCCTTCTGCAAACAAATCTCCAACCTTTGCTCTCCACAACATTCCTTCTGCACCCAAGTCTCCAACCTGTGCTCTCTGTAAAAGTCCTTCTGCACCCCAGTCTTCAAACTCTGCTCTCTGTAACAATCCTTCTGCACCTAGTCTCGAACCTCTGCTCTCTGCAACAATTTTTCTGCACCTCAGTCTCCAAACTCTGCTCTCTGCAACCATCCTTCTGCACAACATGCTCAAACCTCTGCTAGCTGCAACAGTCTTTGTGAACCCCAGTCTGCAACATTGGCTTCCTGCAACAGTTCTTCTGTACCTCAGTCTGAAAACTCTGCTCTCTGCAATAATCCATCTGTACCCCAGTCTTCAACCTCTGCTCTCTGTAACAGTCCTTTTGTACCTCAGTCTCCAATCACTGCTCTATGCAACAGTCCTTCTGCACCCAAGTCTCCAACATCTGCTCTCTGCAAAAGTCCTTCTGCACCCTAGTCTCCATACTCTGCTAGCCTAAACGATCTTTCTGCACCCCAGGCTCCAACATCTGTTCCCTACATCAGTCATTCTGCAAATCAGCCTGCAACCTCTGGTCTCTGCAACAGTTCTTATTCACCCCAGTCTCCATCTTCTGCTCTCTGCAGCAGTCCTTTTGCACCCCAGTGTCCAACATCTGCTCTCTTCAACAGTCTTTCTCCATCCCAGTCTCTAATCTCTGCTCTCTTTAACAGTTTTTCTGCACTGCATATTCCAAACTCTGCTCTATGCAACAGTCCTTGTGCACCCCAGTCTCCAATATCTGCTCTCTGAAACCGTCCTTCGACACCCCAGTCTCAAACCTCTGCTCTCTGCAATATTTTTTCTACACCCCAGTCTTCATACTCTGCTCGCCCAAACGTTCCTTCTGCACTCCTGTCTTCAATGTCTGCTCTCTGCAAAAGTCCTTGTGCACCCAAGTCTCCATCCTCTGCTCTCTGCAACATTCCTTCGGCACCCCAGTCTCCAACATCTGCTATCTGCAACAGTCATTCTCCACCTCAGTCTCCAAACTCTGCTCTCTGTAGGAGTCCTTCTGTACTGCATTCTAGAAACTCTGCTCTCTGTAAGGATACTTTTGCACCCGAATCTCCAAATTCTGCTTTCTTGTCAGTGCTTCTGAAGCCCAGTCTCCAAACTCTGCTCTGTGTAACTGTCCTTCTGCACCTTAGTCTCCAACGTCTGCTCTCTGCTACAGTCCTTCTGGACCCCAGTCTCCATCATCTACTCTCTGCAACAGTCCTTCTGCACCCCAGTCTCCAACCTCTTCTCTTTGTAAGAGTCCTTCTCTGTTGGATACTCCAAACTCTGCTCTCTTTAATGGTTCTCCTGTACCCCAGTCTTCAACCTCTGCTTTTTGAATCATTTCTTCTGCACCCCTGTCTCAATCTTCTGCTCTCTGCAACAGTTCCTTCTGCACCCAAATCTCCAACTTCTGCTCTATGCACAAGTCCTTCTGCACCCCAGTATCCAACCTCTGATCTCTCCAACAATCCTTCTGCACCTCAGACTTCAACATCTGCTCTCTGTAACAGTCCTTCTGCACCTCAGTCTCCAAACTCTGTTCTCTGTAAGATACTTCTGCCACCCAGTCTCCTAACTCTGCTCTCTATAACACTCTTTCTGCACCCCAGTCTTCAACCTCTGCTCTCTTTAACAGGCCTTCTGCACCCCAGTCTCCAAAATCTTCTCTCTGCAACGATCATTCTACACCTCAGTCTCCAACTTCTTCTCTCTCTAAGATCCTTCTGCAACCAAGTCTCCCAACTCTGCCCTCTCCACCAGTCCTTCTGCACCACTTCTCCCAACTCTCCTGTCCGTAACAGGCCTTCTGGACCCCAGTCTTTAATGTCTGTTCTCTATAACAAGCTTTCTGCACCCAATTCTCCGACCTCTGCTCTCTGCAACAGTCCTTCTGCACCCCAGTCTTCAACCTGTGGTCTCTGCACCAGTCCTTCTGCACCTCAGTCTTAAAACGCTATTCTCTGCTACGATGGTTTTGCACCTCAGTCTCCAACCTCTACTCTCTGTAACACTCCTTCTGCACCTGGGTCCCCAACATCTGGTCTTTGTTAGATCCTTCTTCAAACCAGTCTCCAAACTCTGTGATCTGTAACAGTCCTTCTGGAGCCCTTCTCCACACTCTGCTCTCTGTAACCGTCCTTCTGTACCCCAGTCTCCAACCTCTGCGCTCTGTAACAGTCTTTTTGCACCTCAGTCTCCAAACTCTGCTCTCTTCAATGATCCTTCAGCACCCTAGTCTCCAACGTCTCCTCTCCTCAACAGTCCTTCTGAACCTCAGTCTCCAAATTCTGCTCTCTACTACAGTCCTTCTTCACCCAAGTCTCTAATCTCTGCTCTCTGTAACGGTTCCTATGTACCTCAATTTCCATCCTCTGCTTTCTGTAATAGTCCTTCTGCACCTCAGTCACCAAACTCTGCTGTCTGTAAGAGTCCTGCTGCACTTCAGTCTCCAACCTCTGCTCTCTGTTACAGTCCTTCTGCACCTCAGTCTGAAACCTCTGCTCTCTGCACTATCCTTCTGCACCCCAGTCTCTAATCACTGCTTTCTGTAACATTCGTCCTGCACCGCAGTCACCAACCATTCCTCTCTGTAAGATTCTTCTGCAACCCAACCTCAAAGCTCTGCTCTCTATAACAGTCGTTCTGCAACCCAGTCTCAAAGTCTGCTCTCTATAACAGTCCTTCTGCAACCCAGTCTCCAACCTCTGCTCTCTGTAGCAGGCCTTCTTCAACCCAGTCTCCAAACGCTGCTCTCTGAAACAGTCCTTCTGCACGCCATTCTCCAACCGCTGCTCTTTTTAACGGTCCTTCTGCAGCCCAGGCTCCAACCTCTGCTCTCTATAGCAGGTCTTATGCACCCCAGTCTCCAAACTCTGCTCTCTGAAACACTCCTCAGTCTGCATTCTCTGCTCTCTGTAACGGTCCTTCTACACCCCAGTCTCACACCTCTGCTTTCTGTATCATAATTCTTCACCCCAGTCTCCAACGTCTGCTCTGTGTAAAAGTCCTTCTGCATCTCAGTCTCCAACCTCTGCTCTCTGCAACCGTCCTTTTAACCCCAGTCTCCAACCTCTGCTTTCTGCAACATTCCTTCTGCACCCCAGTCTCCAACATGTGCTCTCTTTAACAGTCCTTCTGCACCGCAGTCTCTGAACGTTTTTCCTCTGTAACAATCCTTCTGCAGCCCAGTCTCCACCTCTGCTCTCTTCAATGATTCTTCTGCAACTCAGTTTCCAACTTCTGCTCTCTTCAATTACCCTTCTGCACCCCAGTCTCCAACCTCTCCTCTCTATAACTGTTTTTCTGCACCTCAGAATCCAACTTCTACTTTCTGCAACCGTCCTTCTGCACCCCTGTCTCCAACCTCTGCTCTCTGCAAAGATCCTTATGCACCCCAGTCTCCAACATCTGCTCTCTGAAACAGTCCTTCTCCAACCCAGTCTACAACCTCTGCTTTCTTTAACGGTCCTGCTACAACCCAGTCTCCAACATCTGTTCTCTGCATCAGTCTTTCTACTCCCCAGTCTCCAACATCTGCTCTCTGTAATAGTCTTTCTGTACCGCAGTCTCTGAACTCTACTCTCTGTAACAGTCCTTCTGCACCCCAGTCTCCAACATCTGCACTCTTAAACAGTTTTGCTATAAACCATTCTTCCACCTCTGCTTTCTGTAACAGTCCTCTTTTATTTGGGTCTCCGAATTCTGCTCTCTGCAACGGTCCTTCTGCATCCCAATCTCCAAACTCTGCTTTCTGTATCAGTCCTTCTGAACACCAGTCTCCATCCTCTGCTCTCTGTAACAGTCCTTCTGCAACTCAGTCTCCAAATTCAGCTCTCTGCAACAGTCCTTCTGCACCCAAGTCTCCAACACCTGCTCCCTGCAACAGTGCTTTTAACCCCATTCTCCAAACTCTGCTATCTGCAACAGTCCTTCTGCACTGCAGACTCCAACCTCTGCTCTCTGTAACAATCCTTCTTAACCTCTGTCTCCAACTCTTCTCTCTGCAATGGTCCTTCTGCACCTTAGTCTCCAACCTCTACTCTCTGTAACAGTCTTTCTGCACCTCAGTCTCCAACCTCTGCTCTCTGTACGATCCTTCTGCAACCCAGTCTCCAAACTCTGCCCTCTGTAACAGTCGTTCTGCATCTCTTCACCAAACTCTGCTCTCTGTAACAAGCCTTCTTCACCACAGTCTCCAACATCTGTAATCTCCAACAGTCATTCTGCACCTCAGTCTGAAAACTCGGTTCTCTGCAACGATCCTTCTGCACCCCAGTCTCCAAACTCTGCTCTCTGTAACAGTCCTGTTCCACCTCAGTCTCCAAGCCCTGCTCCCTGTAAGAACCTTCTGCAACCCTGTCTCCAAACTCTGCTCTCTGTAACAGTAATTCTGCACCCCAGGCTCCAAACTCTGCTCTCTGTCACAGTCTTTCTAAACCCCAGTTTCCAACCTCTGTTCTCTGCTACAGTCCTTCTGCACCCCAGTATTCAACTTCTGTTCTCTGTAACAATCCTTCTGCACCTCAGTTCCCAAACACTGACCTCTGCAATGGTCTTTTTGTACCCCAGTCTATAGCCTCTACTCTCTACAACGATCCTTTTGCACCCCAGTTTCCAACCTCTGCTCTCTGCAACGAACCTTCTGAACCCCAGTCTCCAACATCTGCTCTCTGCAACAGTACTTCTGCACCTCAGTCTGAAAACTCTGCTCTCTGCAACAATCTATGTTCACCTCAGTTCCCAAACTCTGATCTCTGAAATGGTCCTTCTGAACCCCAGTATTCAACCTCTGCTCTCTGTAACAATCTTTCGTCACCTCAGTCTCCAACATCTGCTCTCAGAAAAAGGCTTTCTGCACCCCAGTCTCTAACATCTGCTCTCTGCAACAGTCCTTCTGCACCTCAGTCTGAAAACTCTGCTCTCTGAAACGATCCTTGTGCACCCCTGTCTCCAAACTCTGCACTCTGAAACAGTCTTTCTTTACCCCAGTCTCCAACCTCTGCTCTCCGTAACAGTCTTCCTGTAGCGCAGTCTCCAAAATCTTCTCTCTGTAACGGTCCTATTGCACCCCAGTATAACCTCTGTTTTCTGTATCAGTCCATCTGCACCCCTGTCTCCAACCTCTGCTCTCTGTAACAGTCCTTCTGCACTTCAGTCTCCAACTCTGCTGTCTGCAACAGTCCTTTTAGACCCAAGTCTCAAACCTCTGCTCCCTGCAACAGTCCTACTGCACCTCAGTCTCTAACCTCTACTCTCTGTAACAGTCCTTCTGCACCTCAGTCTCCAACATTTTCTCTTTGTCAGATTCTTGTGCAACCCAGTATCCAAACTCTGCCCTCTGTAACAGTCCTTCTGAAACCCTTCTCCAAACTCTGTTCTCTGTAAGAGTCCTTCTGAACACAAGTCTCAATACTCTGCTTTCCACAAAGATCCTTCTGCACCCAGTCTCCTTTCACTGCTTTCTGCAACAGTCCTTCTCCACCCCAGTCTCCAAACTCTGCGCTCTGTAACAGTCTCCCTGTAGTGCAATCTCAAAATCTGCTCTATGTAATGGTCCTTCTGCACCCAAGTCTCCAATATCTGCTCCCTTTAACACTCCTTCTGCACCTCAGTCTCCAAACTGTGCTATCTGCAATAGTCATTCTGCTGTTCAGTCTGAAAACTTTGTTCTCTGCAAGGATCCTTCTGCACCCCAGTCTCAAAACTTTGCTCTCTGTAACAGTCCTTCTGCACCCAAGTCTCCAACCTCTACTCTCTGTAACAGGCCTTTTGCACCCCATTCTCCAACCTCTGCTCTCTGTAATAGTGCTTCTTCACCTCAGTCTACAAACTCTGCTCTCTGCAACAGTCCGTCTGCACCCCAGTCTCCAAACTCTGCTTACTGTATCACTCCATCTGCACCACAATTTCCAACATCTGCTCTCTGTAAGAGTCTTTCTGCACCTCAGTCTACAAACTCTGCTTTCTGCAACCGTCCTTCTGCAACAAATCTCCAACCTCTGCCTCTGCAACAGTCCCTCTGCAACCCAGTCTCCAACATCTGCTCTCTGTAACAATTTTCCTGCACCTCAGTCTTCAAACTCTGCTCTCTGCAACGGTCCTTCTGCACCTCAGTCTCCAAAAACTACTCTCTGTAAATGTACTTCTGAACCCCTTGTCAAAACTCTGCTGTCCGTAACAGGACTTCTGCACCCAGGTCTCCAAACTCTGTTCTTTAAAACAATCCTTCTGCACCCCAGTCTCAAAATTTTGCTCTCTACAACCGATCCTTCTGCACCCCAGTGTCCAACCTCTGCTCTCTGTAACAGTCCTGTTTCTCCTCGGTCTACAACCTCTGCTCTTTGTACGATCCTTTTTCAACCTTGTCTAAAAACTCTGCTCTCTATAAGAGTTCTTCTGCACCTTAGTCTCTAATCTCTGCTCTCTGTAATAGGCCTTTTGCACCCAAATCTCCCACCGCTACTCTCAGTAACAGTCTTTTTTCACCTCAGTCTCCAACTTCTGCTCTCTGCAACAGTCATTTTGCAGCTCAGTCTCCAAAATCAGCTCTCGGCATCCATCCTTCTGGACCTCAGTCTCAAAACTCTACTCTCTGTAACACTCCTTTTGCACCCCAGTCTCAAAATTCTGCTGTCTGCAAAGATTCTTCTGCACACCAGTCTCCAACCTCTGCTCTCTGCAACAGTCTTTCTGCACCCCAGTCTCCAACCTATGCTCTCTGCAATGATCCTTCTGCACCCCAGTATCCAACATCTGCTCTATGCAACAGTCCTTCTGCACCCCTGTCTCCAACCTCTGCTCTCTGCAACAGTCTTACTGCAACTCAGTCTGAAAACTCTGTTATCTGCAACGATCCTTCTGCACCCCAGTCTTCAAACTCTGCTCTCTGTAATAGTGCGGTTGCACCTCAGTCCTCGAAACTCTGCTCTCTGTAAGATCCTTCTGAAACATTGTTTCCAAACTTCTTCTCTCTGTAACAGTCTTTCTGCACCCCAGTCTCCCAGCTCTGCTCTCTGCAACAGTGCTTGTAAACACCAGTCTTCAAACTCTGCTCTCTGCAACAGTCCTTCTGCACCCCAGGCTCCAACTTCTGTTCTCTGTAACAATCCTTCTTCACCTCAGTTACCAAACTCTGATCTCTGCAATGGTCCTTCTGCCACCACAGTCTCCAAACTCTGCTCTCTTTAAAGTCCTGCTGCACCTCGGTCTACAAACTCTGCTCTTAGTAAGATCCTTTTGCAACCTTGTCTAAAAATTCTGCTCTCTCTAGGAGTTCTTCTGCAACCCAGTCTCTGACCTGTGCTCTCTGTAACAGGCCTTTTGCACCAATGTCCCACCTCTACTCTCTGTAACAGTCCTTTTGCACCTCAGTCTCAAACCTCTGCTCTCTTCAACAGTCCTTTTGCACCTCAGTCTTCAAACTCAGCTCTCTGCATCGATCCTTCTGCACCTCAGTCTCGCAACTCTACTCTCTGTAACGCTCCTTCTGCAACCCAATCTCAAACCTCTGCTGTTTGCAAAGATCCTTCTGCACACCAGTCTCCAACATCTGCTCTCTGCAACAGTGCTTGTAAACCCCAGTCTCCAAACTCTGCTCTCTGCAACAGTCCTTCTGCAGCCCAGGCTCCAACTTCTGTTCTCTGTAACAATCCTTCTTCACCTCAGTTACCAAACTCTGATCTCTGCAATGGTCCTTCTCACCACAGTCTCCAACCTCTGTTCCCTTTAAAAGTTCTGCTGCACCTCGGTCTACAACCTCTGCTCTTTGTAAAATCCTTTTGCAAACTTGTCTAAAAACTCTTCTCTCTCTAGGAATTCTTCTGCAACCCAGTCTCCAACCTCTGCTCTCTGTAAAAGGCCTTTTGTACCCAAATCTCCCACCTCTACTCTCTGCAACAGTCCTTTTGCACCTCAGTCTCCAAACTCAGCTCTCTGCATCAATCCTTCTGCACTTCAGTCTCGAAACTCTACTGTCTGTAACACTCCTTCTGCACTCGAATCTCAACCTCTGTTGTCTGCAAATATCCTTCTGCACACAAGTCTCCAATATCTGCTCTCTGCAACAGTCCTTCTGCACCCCTGTCTCCAACCTCTGCTCTCTGCAACAGTCCTATTGAAACTCAGTCTGAAAACTCTGTTATCTGCAACGATCCTTCTGCACCCCAGTCTTCAAACTCTGCCCTCTGTAATACTCCCATTGCACCTCAGTCTCGAAACTCTGCTCTCTGTAAGATCTTTCTGCAACCCAGACTACAAATTCTACTCTCTGTAACAGTCGTTCTGCACCCCAATCTTCACCTCTGCTCTCTGCAACAGTGCTTGTAAACACCAGTCTCCAAACTCTGCTCTCTGCAACAGTCATTCTGCACCCCAGGCTCCAACTTCTGTTCTCTGTAAAAATCCTTCTTCACCTCAGTTACCAAACTCTGATCTCTGCAATGGTCCTTCTGCACCACAGTCTCCAACATCTGCTCTCTGTAACAATCTTTCTGCACTCCAGTCTTCAAACTCTACTCTCTACTACAATCCTTTTACACACCAGTCTCCAACCTCTGCTCTCTGCAAAAGTTCTTCTGCAACCCAGTCTCCAACATCTGCTCCAGAAACAGTCGTTCTGCACCTCAGTCTGACAACTCTGCTCTCTGCAACGATTCTTGTGCACCCCAGTCTCCAAATTCTGCTTTCTGTAATAGTCTTTCTGCACATCAGTCTCCAACCTCTGCAATCTGTAAGATTCTTCTGCACCCCAGTTTCCAAATTTGCTCTCTGTAATATTTCCCCGTCTTCAACCTCTGCTCTCTGTAACAGTCCTTCTGCTTCGCAGTCTCCATCCTCTGCTCTCTGTAACAGTACTGCTGTCCACAGAATCCAACTTCTGCTACCTGTAAGGTTTTTCTGCACACCAGTCTACAACCTCTGCTCTCTGTAACAATCCTTCTGCACCCCAGTCTCCAACCTCTGCTCTCTGCAATGATTTTTTTTACCCCAGTCTCCAACATGTGCTCTCTGCAAAAGTCCATCTGCACCCCAGTCTTGACTTGAACATCTGCAGTCTGCAACAGTCTACCTGAAGCTCAGTGTGAAAACTCTTCTCTCTGCAACGATCCTTGTGAACCCCAGTCTCCCAAATCTGCTTTCTGTAACAGTCCTTCTGCACCTCAGTCTCCAAAATCCGCTCTATGTAACAGTGCTTCTTCACCCCTTCCTCCAACCTCTACGCTCTGTAAGATCCTTTCGCACCCCAGTTTCCAAATCTGCTCTCTGTAACATACCTTCTGCTCCCCAGAATCCAACCTCTGCTCTCTGTAACAGTCCTTCAGCTCTCCAGTCTCCAACTTCTGCTCTCTGTAACAGTCCTTCTGTACCGCAGTCCTCAACCTCTGCTGTCTGCAACTATCCTTCTGCACCGGAGTCTCCAACCTCTCCTTTCTGTGTCATTCCTTCTGCACCACAGTTTCCAACCTCTTCTCTCTGTAACATTCCTTCTGCATCTCTGTCTCCAACCTCTGCTCTCTGCAACAGTTCTTTTGCACCCCAGTCTCCAACTTATGCTCTCTTCAACAGTTCTACTGCATCCCAGACTCCAACGTCTGCACTCTTTAACAGTCCTTCTCCACACCAATCTTCAAACTCTGCTATCTGTAACAGTCTTCCTGTAGTGCAGTCTCCAAAATCTGCTCTCTGAAACGCTCCTTCTACTCCCCAGTCTTCAAACTCTGCTTTCTGTATCAGTCCTTCTACACCCAAGTCTCCAACCTCATCTCTCTTTAAAAGTGCTTCTGCGCCTCAGTCTCCAAACTCTGCTCTCTGCAACAGTCCTTCTGCACCCAAGTCTCAAACCTCAGCTTTCTGCAACAGTCCATCCACACCCAAGTCTCCAAACTCTGCTATCTGCAACAGTCCTTCTGCACCCCAGTCTTTAAACTCTGCTATCTGCAACAGTCCTTCTGCATCCCAGTCTCCAACCTCTGCTCTCTGTAACAATATTTCTGCACCTCAGTCTCCAAACACTGCTCTCTACTGAATCTTCTGAACCTCAGTCTCTAAACTCTACTCTCTGTAACAGTCTGTCTGCACCTCAGTCTCCAACATATTCTCTCTGTAAGATTCTTCTGCAACCCAGTCTGTAAACTCTGCCCTCTGGAACAGTCCTACTGCACACCTTCTCCAACCTCTGTTCTCTGTAACAGTCCTTCTGCATGCCGGTCTCAAACCTCTGCTCGCTACAATGATCCTTCTGCACCCCAGTATCCAAGCTCTGCTCTCTGCAACAGTCCTTGTGCACCCCAGTCTCCAATATCTGCTCTCTGCAACAGTCCTTTTGCACCTTAGTATGAAAACTCTGTTCTCTGCAACGATCATTCTGCACCCCAGTCTTTAACCTCTTCTCTCTATAACAGTCCTGCTGTACCACAGTCTCAAAATCTTCTCTCTGTAAGATCCTTCTGCAACCCTGTCTCCAAACTCTGCTGTTTGTAACAGTCCTTCTGCACCCCAGTCTCCAACCTCTGCTCTGTGTAACAGGCCTTTTGTACTCCATTCTCCAAACTCGGCTGTCTGCAACAGTCCTTCTGCACCGGAGTCTCCAAACTCTGCTTTCTGTATCAGTCCATCTGCACCCCAATCTCAAACTTCTTCTCTCTGTAACAGTCCTTATGAACCTCAGTCTACAAACTCGGCTCTCTGCAACAGTCCTTCTGCAACCCATTCTCCAATATCTGCTCTCCTCTAGAGTCCTTCTGCACAAAAGTCTCCAAACACTGCCGCTGTAACAGTCCTACTGAAAGGCACTCTCCAACCTCTACTCTCTGCAACAGTGCTTCTGCACACAAATCTCAAAACTGTGCTCTCCGCAACAGTTTTTCTACACCCCATGTCAAGCCTCTGCTCTCTGAAGCAATCCCTCTGCAACCCAGTCTCCAAAATCCACTCTCTATAACAATCTTTCTTGACCTCATTCTCTAAACTCTACTCTTTGTAAAAGTACTTCTGCACCCCTTCTCCAAACTCTGCTCTCCATAACAGGCCTTCTACACCCCAGTCTCCGACCTCTTTTCTGTATAACAATCCTTCTGCACCCCAGTCTCCAACTTCTGTTCTCTGCAACAGTCCTTCTGCACCCCAGTCTCCAAAATGTGATCTCTGCAATAGTCCTTCTGCACCTCAGTCTGGAAACTCTGTTCTCTGCAACGATCCTTCTGCACCCTAGTCTCCAACCTCTGCTCTCTGTAACAGTCCTGCTACAACTTTGTCTACAACCTCTGCTCTCTGTAAGATCCTTGAGCAACCTTGTCTAAAAACTCTGCTCTCTGTAACAGTTTTTCTGCACCCCAGTCTCCAACCTCGGCTCTCCGTAACAGTCCTTTTGCACCTCAGTCTCCAAAGTCTGCTCTCAGCAACCATTCTTCTGCACCTCAGTCTCCAAACTCTACTCTCTGTAACAGTCCTTCTGCACCCAAGTCTCAATCCTCTTCTGTCTGAAACGATCCTTCTGCACCCCAGTCTCCAAACTCTGCTCTCTCTAACAGTCCTTCTGCACCTCAGTCTCCAACCTCTGCTCTCTGTAACAGTCCTTATGCACCTCAGTCTTCAACCTCTGCTCTCTGCAAAAGTCCTTCTCCACCCCATTCTCTAACCTCTGTTCTCTTCAACAGTCCTTCTAAACCACAGTCTCCAACATCTGCTCTCTGCAACAGTCCTTCTGCACCCTAGTCTCCAACGTATGCTCTCTATAACGGTCCTACTCTACTGCAGTCTCCAAACTCTGCTCTTTCTAGCAGTCCTTCTGCACCCCAGTCTCCAACCTCTGCTCTCTGTATTAGTACTTCTGCACCCCAGTCTCCAAACTCTGCTCTCTGTAACATTCATTTTACAACTCAGTCTCAAACCTCTGCTCTTTCCAACAGTTCTTCTGCACCCCAGCCTCCCACCTCTGCTATCTGCAACAGTCCTTCTGCACCCCAGTCTCCAACATCTGCTCTCTGTATAAATTCTTCTGCACCTCAGTCTCAAACCTCTAATCTCTGTAACAGACGTTCTGCACCTAAGTCTCCAACCTCTGCTCTGTGTAAGATCTTTCTGTAACCCAGTCTCCAAACTCTTCCCTCTGTAACAGTCCTTCTGCACACTTTCTCCAGAAATGGGTTGCAGAAGGACTGACAGGCCTTCTGCACCCAAGTCTCCAACCTCTGTTGTCTGTAACGGTCCTTCTGCACCCCAGTCTCAAACCTCTGCTCTCAACGACGATCTTTCTTCACCCCAGTCTCCAACATCTACTCTGTGCAACAGTCCTTCTGCATCCGTGTCTCCAAAAACTGCTCTCTGCAACAGTCCTTCTGCACCTCTGTCTGAAAACTCTGTGCTCTGCAATGATCATACTGCACCCAAGTCTTCAAACTTTACTCTCTGTAACAGTCCTTTTGCACCTCAGTCTTCAATCTATGCTCTCTGTAACAGTATTTCTGCACCCCAGTCTCCAAACTCTGCTCTCTGTAACAGTCCTTCTGCACCACAGTCTCCAAACGCTGCTCTCTGTAACAGGCCTTTTGAACCCCAATCTACAAACTCTACTCTCTATAACATTCCTTCTGCACCTCAGTCTACAACCTCTGCTCTCTGCAGCAGTCTACTGCACCTGAGTATCCAAAGTCTGCTCTCTGCAACGATCTTTCTGCACCTCAGTTTCCAAACTCTGCTCTCTGTAACAGTCCTTCTGCACTCTAGTCTCCAACGTCTTCTCTCTGCAACAGTCCATTTGCACCCCAGTCTTCAACCTCTGTTCTCTGTAAGATCCATCTGAACCCTAGTATCCAACCTCTGCTCTCTGTAACAGTCCTTCTGCTCCCCAGTCTCAAAATCTGCTCTTTGTAACAGTCTTTTTGCACCTCAGTCTCCAAACTCTGCTCTCTGCAACAGTCCATCTGCACTCCAGTCTCCAACATCTGCTCTCTGCAAAAGTCCTACTACACCCTAGTTTCCAGCCTCTGCTCTCTGCAACAGTGCTTCTGAACCCCAGTCTCTAAACACTGCTCTCTGCAACGATCCTTCTAGACCCCAGTCTCCAACCTCTGCTCTCTGCAACAGTCCTTCTTCACCCCAGTTTCCAAACTCTGCGCTCTGTAACAGTATTTCTATACTGCAGTCTGCAAACTCTGGTCTCTGTAACGTTTTTTCTGCACCCCAATTTCCAACCTCTAGTTTCTGTAACAGTGTTTATGCACCTCAGTCTCCAAACTCTGCTCTCTGTAGCAGGCCTTCTGCAC
This sequence comes from Ictidomys tridecemlineatus, assembly GCF_052094955.1. Taxonomy (NCBI): domain Eukaryota; kingdom Metazoa; phylum Chordata; class Mammalia; order Rodentia; family Sciuridae; genus Ictidomys; species Ictidomys tridecemlineatus. Next base: position 100,101 of record NW_027521008.1, read on the forward strand.
CCAAGTCTTCAAAATCTGCTCTCTCCAAGGATCCTTCTGCACCCAAGTCTCCAACCTCTGCTCTCTGCAATTATCCTATTGCACCACAGTCTTTAACCTCTGATCTCTGCAACTGTCCTTCTGCACCACAGTCTCCAACCTCTGCTCTCTGTAACAGTCCTTCTGCACCCCTGTCTCCAAACTCTGCTCTCTGTAAGAGTCTTTCTACACATCAGACTACAAACTCCGCTCTCTGCAACAGTTCTTCTGCACCTCATATCCAAACTCTGCTCTCTGCAACAGTTCTTCTGCACCCCAGTCTCTAAACTCTCCTCTCTGCAACGATCCTTCTAGACACCAGTCTCCAACCTCTGCTCTCTGTGACAATCCTTCTGCACAACAGTCTCCAAATTCTGCTCTCTGTAAGATCCATCTGCACTACAGTTTCCAAAATCTGCTCTCTGTAACATTCCTTCTCCACCCCAGTCTTTAACCTCTGCCTTCTGAAAGTGTCCTGCAGCACCCCAGTCTCCACCTTCTGTCCTCTGCAACAGTCCTTGTGGTCCCCAGTCTCCAAACTCTGCTCTCCATAACGGTCTTTCAGCACCCCAGTATCCAAACTCTGCTTTCTGTATCAGTCCTTTTGAACCTCAGTCTCAAACCTCTGCTCTCTGTATCTATCTTTCTGAACTTCATTCTCCAACCTGTGCTCTCTGTAATATTCTTTCTGCACCCCAGTCTCCAACCTCTGCTCTCTGTAACAGTTTTTCGATACCACAGTCTCCAAAGTCTGGTCTCTGTAATGGTCCTTCTGCACCCCAATTTCCAACCACTTTTTTCTGTGACAGTCCTTCTGCACCTCAGTCTCCAAACTCTGCTCTCTGTAACAGTCTTTCTACACCTCAGTCTCCAACCTCTGCTCTCTGTAACAGTACTTCTGCACCTCAGTCTGACACCTCTTCTCTCTGCACGATTCTTCTGCACCCCAGTCTCCAAACACTGTTCTCTATAACAGTCCTTCTTAACACCAGTCTCAAAACTCTGCTCTCTGTATCTATCCTTCTGCACCTCAGTTTCCAACCTGTGCTCTTTGTAACATTCCTTCTACACACCAGTCTCCAACCTCTGCTCTCTGTAACAGTTTTTCTATACCACAGTCTACAAACTCTGGTCTCTGTAACGGTTCTTCTGCACCCCAATTTCCAACCTCTGCTTTCTGTAACAGTCCTTCTGCACATCAGTCTCCAAACTCTTCTCTATCTAACAGTACTTCTATGCCTCAGTCTCAAACCTCTGCTCTCTGTAACAGTCCTTCTGCACCTCAGTCTGACACCTCTCCTCTCTGCATGGTCTTTCTGCACCTCAGTCTCCAACCACTACTCTTTGTAACAGTCCACCTTCACCTCAGTCTCCAACCTCTTCTCTCCATAAGATCCTTCAGCAACCCAGTCTCCAAACTCTGCTCTCTATAACAATCCTTCTGCACCTCAGTCTCCAAACTCTGTTCTCTGCAACAGAGAACTCTTTTCTTCTGCAACCCAGTCTCCAAACTCTGCTCTCTGCAATGATCCTACTGTACCCTAGTCTCCAACCTCTGATCTTTGCAACAGTCCTTTTGCAACTCTGTCTCTAACTTCTGCTCTCTGTAAGATCCTCCTGCACCCCTGTCTCCAAGCTCTGCTTATTGCAACGATCCTTCTGCACCCCAGTGTCAAACCTCTGCTCTATGTAACAAAATTTTGCACCTCAGTCTCCAAGCTCGGCTCTGTGCAACAGTCCTTCTGCACCCCTGTCTCCAACTTTTGCTCTCTCTAAGAGTTCTTCTGCAACTCAGTCTCCAACATCTACTCTCTGCAACATTCCTTCTGCAGCACAGTCTTCATCCTCTGCTCTCTGCAACATTCCTTCTGCAGCCCAGTCTTCATCCTCTGCTCTCTGCAACAGTCCTTCTTCACCCCAGTCTCCAACCTCTGCTCTCTGTAACAGTCCTTCTGCACATCAGTCTCCAAACTCTGCTCTATCTAACAGTACTTCTACACCTCAGTCTCGAAAATCTGCTCTCTGTAACAGTCCTTCTGCACCGCAGTCTGACACCGTTCCTCTCTGCATGGTCCTTCTGCACCTCAGTCTCCAACCACTGCTTTCTATAACAGTCCACCTGCACCTCAGTCTCCAACCTCTTCTCTCCATAAGATTGTTCAGTTACCCAGTCTCCAAACTCTGCTTTCTATAATAGTCTTTCTGCACCCCACTCTCCAAATTCTCCTCTCTGTAACAGGCCTTTTGGACGCCAGTCTCCCAACTCTGCTCTCTGTAGAAGGCCTTCTGCACCCCAGTCTCCATAATGTGCTCTCTGCAACGATCCTTCTGCACCCCAGTCTCCAACATCTGATCTCTGCAACAGTCCATCTGCACCTCAGTCTCCAGATTCTGCTCTCTGTAAGATGCTTCTGCACACCTGTATTTAACCTCTGCTCTCTGTAACAGTCCTTCTGCACCTGAGTCTCAAACCTCTGCTCTCTACAACAGTCCTTCTGCACACTAGTTACCAACATCTGCTCTCTGCAAAAGTCCTTCTACACCTCAGTCTTAAAAGTCTGCTCTCTGCAACGACCCTTCTGCACCCCAGTCTCCTACCTCGGCTCTCTGTAACAGTCTTCTGCACCTAAGTCTCCCAACTCTGCTCTCTGTAAGATCCTTCTGCAACCCAGTCTTTAAACTCTGCACTTTGTACCTGTCCTTCTGCACAACAGTCTCCTACTTCTGCTCTCTGTAACAGAACTTCTGCAACCCAGTCTCCAAACTCTGCTCTTTATAACAGGCTTTCTGCACTCCAGTCTCCAACCTCTTCTCTCTTCAAGATTCTTCCCCACCCCAGTCTTCAACATCAGCTGTCTGCAACAGTCGTTTTGAACCCCAGTCTCCAAACTCTGCTCTCTGTAAGATACATCTGATCCTCAGTCTCCAAACTATGCTCTCTGTAACAGTCCTTCTACACCAAAATCTCGAAACTCTGCTCTCTGTAACAGTCTTTCTGCACCTCAGTCTCCAACCTCTGCTCTCTGTAACAGTCCTTCTGCACCCCAGTCTCTAAAATCTGCTCTCTGCAACATTCCTTCTGCACACAAGTCTTCAACATCTGCTCTCTGCAACACTCTTTCTGCACCCCAGTCTCCAACCTCCGGTCTCTGAAACGATCATTCTGGACCCCAGTTTCCAACCTTTGCTCTTAGTAACAGTCCTTCTGCACCGCAGTCTCCGAACTCTGCTCTCTATAAGATCCTTCTGCACTCTAGTTTCCAAACTCTACTCTCTATAATATTTCTTCTCTAACCCAGTCTCCAACCTCAGCTCTCTGCAACAGTCCTTCTGCTCTCCACTCTCCGAGATCTGTTCTCTTTAACAGTCCTTTTGTTTCGCAGTCTCCAACCTCTGCTCTTTGTAAAGGTCCTTCGACAACCCAGTCTCCAAACTCTGCTTTCTGTATCAGTCTGCCTGAACCCCAGTCTCCAAAATCTGTTCTCTGTATCTATTATTTGAACCTCGGTCTGCAACCTATGCTCTATATAAGAGTCCTTCTGCACTCCATTCTCCAACTTCTGCTCTAGGTAACAGTGCTATACCGCAGTCTCCAAACTCTGCTCTCTGTAACAGTCCTTCTGCACCTTAATTTCCAAACTCTGCTTCCTGTAACAGTTTTCTGCACCTGAGTCTCCAAACTCTACTCTCTGTAACAGTCCTTCTACACCCCAGTCTCAAATCACTGCTCTCTGTAAAAGTCCACCTGTACCTCAGTCTGGAACCTCTGCTCTCCACAATTATTCTGCACCCCAGTCTCCAACCACTGCTCTCTGTAACAGTCAAACTGCAGCTCAGTCTTTAACCTCTGCTCTCTGTAAGATCTTTAGCAACTCAGTCTCCAAACACTGATCTCTATAACAGTCCTTTTGCACCCCAGTCTCCAACCTCTCCTCTCTGTAACAGGCCTTCTGCACAAATGTCTCCAAACTCTGCTCTATGCAAGGATCATTCTGCACGCCTGTCACCAAACTCTGCTCTCTGCAATGATCCTACTAAACCCCAGTCTCCAACCTCTCTTCTCTGAAACCGTCCTTCTGCACCACAGTCTCCAACGTCTACTCTCTGTTAGATCTTTCTGCACTCCAGTTTCCAAACTCTGCTCTTTCTAACATCCCTTCTCCACCCTAGTCACCAAACTCTGCTTTCTGCAAGGGTCCTGCGGCACCCCAGTCTCCAAACTCGGTCCTCTGCAACAGTCCTTCTGCTCCCCAGTCTCCAATATCTGCTCTCTGTAACAGTCCTACTGTACCGAATTCACTAAACTCTGCTCTCTGTAACGGTCCTTCTGCACCCCAGTCTCCAAACTCTGCCCTCTGTAACAATCCTTCTGCACCTCAGTCTTCAAACTCTTTACTCTGCAACGTTACTTCTGCATCTCAGTCTCCAACATCTACTCTCTGTATCAGTCTTTCTGCACCAGATTCTTCAACCTCTGCTCTCTGTAGGATCCTTCTCCCACCCAGTCTCCAAACTCTGCTCTTTGTAACAGTCTTTCTGAACTCCAGTCTCCAACCTCTGCTCTCTGTAACCATCGTTTCTGCACCCCAGTCTCCAAACTCTGCTCTCTTTAAGGATCCTTCTACACCTAACTCTCCAACGTCTGCTCTCTGCACCGATTCTTCTTCACCCCAGTCTCAAACCTCTGCTGTCTGCAACAGTCTTTTTGCACACCAGTCTCAAACATCTGCTCTCTGCAATAGTCCTTCAGCAACTCAGTCTAAAAACTCTGCTCTCTGCAACGATCCTTCTGCACCTCAGTCTCCTACCTCTGATCTCTGTAAGACCCTTCTGAAACCCAGTCTCCAAACTCTGCTCTCTGTAACAGTCTTTCTGCAGAATAGTTTCCAACTTCTGCTCTCTGTAACAGGAATTTTGTAACCCAGTCTCGAACCTCTGCTCTCTGTAACAGGCCTTCAGAACCCCAGTCTCCAACCTCTTCTCTCTGTAATGATTTTTCTCTACCCCAATCTCCAACCTCTGCCTTCGGCAACAGTCCTTTTGCACCCTACTCACCAACCTCTGCTCCCTGTAAGATCCTTATGCACTCCAGTCTTTAACTCTTCTCTCTGCAATGATTCTTCTCCATCCCAGTCTTCAACATCTGCTCTCTGCAACTGTTCTTTTGCACCCCAGTCTCCAAACTCTACTCTCTGTAAGATCCATCTGAACCCCAGTCTCCAATCTCTGCTCTCTGTAACAGTCCTTCTGCACACCAGTCTCCAAACTCTGCTCTCTGTAACTGTCTTTCTGCACCTCAGTCTCCAAACTCTGCTCTCTGTAACAGTCCATCTGCACCTCAGTCTCTAAAATCTGCTCTTTGTCACGATTCTTCTGGACCCCAGTCTCCTACTTCTGCTCTTTGTAACAGTCCTCCTGCACCACAGTCTCCAGACTCTGCTCTCTGTGAAAACCTTCTGCACTCCAGTTTTCTAACTCTGCTCTCTGTAACATTCCTTCTCCACCCCAGTCTCCAACTTCTGTCCTATGCAACAGTCCTGATGCTCCCCAGTCTCCGAGATCTGCTCTGTGTAACAGTCCTTCTGTACCACAGTCTCCAAACTCTGCTCTCTGTAACGGTCTTTCTACACCCCATTTTCCAACCTCTACTTTCTGTAACAGTACTTCTGCACCTTAGTCTCCAAACTCTGCTCTCTGTAACACTCCTTCTACACCTCAGTCTTCAACCTGTGCTCTCTGTAACATTCCTTCTGCACCTCAGTCTCCAACCTCTGCTCTCTGCATTGGTACCTCTTCACCCCAGTCTCCAACCTTGTTCTCTGCAACAGTACTTCTGTACTTCAGTCTCCAAACTCTGTTCTCTGTAAGGGTCTTTTTGCAACCCAGTCTTCCACATCTACTTTTTATATAAGTCCTTCTGCACCACAATCTCCAAACTCTGGTCTCTGTAACCGTCATTCTGCACTTCACACTCCAACCTCTGCTCTCTGAAACAGTCCTTCTGCAACCAGTCTTCAAACTCTGCTCTCTGCAAGAGTCCTTCTGCACCACAGTCTCCATCCTCTGCTCTCTGCAACAGTCCTTCTCCACCCCAGTCTCCAACCTCTGCTCTCTGTAACAGTCCTTCTGTACTGCAATCTCCAAACTCTACTCTCGGTAAGGGTCCTTCTGCACCCCAGTCTCCAAATTCTGCTTTCTGTATCAGTCTTTCTGCACCCCAGTCTCTAACCTGTGCTCTCTGTAACATTCTTTCTGCACCTCAGACTCCATCCTCTGCTCTCTGCTACAGTACTTAAGCTCCCCAATCTTTAACCTCTTCTCTCTGCCACAGTTCTTCTGCAGCTCAGTGTCAAAACTCTGCTCTCTGTAAGATCCTTCTGAAACCCAGTCTTCAACCTCTACTTTCTGCAATGGTCCTTCTGTAAACCAGTCTCCAACATCTGTTCTTTACAACAGTAATTTTGCACCCCAGTCTCCAACTTCTGCTCTCTGTAACAGTCTTACAGTCTCCAACCTCTGTTCTCTGTAAGCGTCCTTCTGCACCCTAGTCTTAAACCTCTGCTTTCAGTATCAGTCCTTCTGCACTACAGTCTCCAAACACTGCTCTCTCCAACGATCCTTCTGCACCTCAGTCTCAAACCTCTACTATCTCTAACAGTCCGTCTGTACCTCATTCTCCAACCTCTGCTCTCTGTAAGATACTTTTGCAACCCAGTCTCCAAACTCTGATCTCTGTAACTGTCCTTCTGCACCCCAGTCTCACAGAACTGCTCTCTGTAACAGGCCTTCTTCACCCCAGTCTCCAAACTCTGCTGTATGTAACAGGCCTATTGCACCAGGTCTCCAAACTCTTCTCTCTTCAATGATCCCTCTCTACCCCAGTATTCAACCTCTGTTCTCAGCAACAGTCCTTTTGCACCGCAGTCTCCAACCTATGCTCCCTGTAAGATCCTTCCTCACATTTGTCTCAAACTTCTGCTCTCTGTAACACGCCTCTGCACAGCAGTCTCCAACTTCTGCTCTCTGTAAGGGTCCTTCTGCACCTCAGTCTCCAAATTCTGCTCTCTTCAACACTCTTTCTGCACCCTAGTCTCCTTACTTTGCTCTCTGTAACAGTTTTCCTGCACCTCAGTCTTTAACCTGTGCTCTCTGTAAAAGTCCTTCTGGACCCCAATCTCTAATCTCTACTCCCTGCAACAGTCCTTCTACACCCCAGTCTCCACCCTCTGCTCTCAGCAAAAGTTTTTCTGCACCCCAGTCTCCAGTCTCTTCTCTCTATAACTATCCTTCTTCACCTCAGTCTCCAACCTCTGCTCTTTGCAAGGGTCCTGCTCACCTCAGTCTCCAAACTCTACTCTATGTAACAGTGCTTCTGCACCTCAGTCTCCAAAGTCTGCTCTTTGTAAGATCTTTCTGAACCCCAGTCTTCAACATCTGCTCGCTAGAACAGTCCTTCTGCAATCCAGTCTCCAAAGTCTGCTCTCTGCAACAGTTCTTCTGTACCTCAGTCTGAAAAATCTGCTCTCTGCAACAATTCCTATGTACCCAAGTCTCCAAACTCTGCTCTCTGTAACAGTCTTTCTGTACCTCTGTCTTCTACCTCTGCTCACTGTAAGACCATTCTGGAACCCAGTCTGCAAACTCTGCTCTCTGTAACAGTCCTTCTGCACCCCAGTCTCCAACCTCTGCTCTCTGAAACAGGGCTACTGCACCCTAGTCTCCAAGCTCTACTCTCTGCAACGATCCTTCTGCACCCCAGTCTCCTACCTCTTCTCTCTAAAACAGTCCTTCTGCACCCCAGTCTCCTACCTCTGCTCTCTGTAAGATCATTCTGCACACCAGTCTCCAACCTCTGCTTGCTCTAACAGTCCTTCTGGAACCTATCTCCAAATTTTGCTCTCTGCAACGGTCCTTCTGAACCCCAGTCTCCAACCTCTGTTTTCTGCAACAGTCCTTCAACACCCCAGTCTCCAAACTCTGCTCTCTGTAACAGTCCTTCTGTACCAGAGTCTCCAACGTCTGTTCTCTGTAACGGTCCTTCTGCCCCCCAGTCTCCAACATCTACTTTCTTTGTCAGTCCTTCTGCAGCCCAGATTCCAACCTCTGCTCTCTATAAAATTCCTTCTACACCTCAGTCTCCAACCGCTGCTTTCAGCAACAGTCCTTCTGAACTCCAGTCTCCTAACTCTGCTCTCTACAGCATTCCTTCTGCACCCCAGTATCAAAGCTATGCTCTCTGTAATAGTCCGTCTTCACCCCAGTCTCTAACCTCTGTTATCTGTATTGATCCTTCTGCACCCCAGTCTCAAACATCAGCTCTCTGTAACAGTCCTTCTGCACAACAGTCTCCAAACTCTTTTCTCTGTAAGATCGTTCTGAAACCCAGTCTCCAACGTCTGCTATCTGTAACTGTCCTTCTGCACCCCAGTCTTTAACCTCTGCTCTCTGCAACAGTCTTTCTTCACCTCAGTCTCCAAACTCTGCTTTCTGCAACAGTCCTTCTGCACCCAAGTCTCCAACCTCTGCTCTCCACAACATTCTTTCTGCACCCCAGTCTCCAAACTGTGCTCTCTGTAAAAATCTTTCTGCACCCCAGTCTACAAACTCTGCTCTCTGTAACGATCCTTCTGCACCCCAGTCTCGAACCTCTGCTCTCTTCAACGATCCTTCTGTACATAAGTCTCCATCCTCTGCTCTCTGCAACGATCCTTCTCCACCCCAGTCTCAAACATCTGCTCTCTGCAACAGTCCTTGTGAACCCCAGTCTCCAACATCTGCTTTGTGAAACAGTCCTTCTTTACCTCAATCTCCAATCTCTGCTCTATGCAACAGTCCTTCTACTCACAAGTCTCTAACATCTGCTCTCTTATACAGTCCTTCTATACCCCAGTCTCCAACCTCTGCTCTATGCAACTGTCCTTCTACTCCCCAGTCTCCATACTCTGAGCGCTCAAATGATTCTTCTGCACCCCAGTCTCCAAACTCTGTTCATTACATCAGTTCTTCTGCACCCCAGTCTCCAACCTCTGCTCTCTGAAACAGTCCTTCTGTACGACAGTCTCCAACCTCTGTTCTCTGTAAGGGTCCTTATGCACCCCAGTATCCAACTTCTGCATTCTGTATCAGTCATTTTGAACCACAGTCATAAAACTCTGCCCTCTGTAACCGTCCTTCTGCAACTCAGTCTGCAACCTCTGCTCTCTGCAACAGTCCTTCTGCACCCCAGTCTCCATCCTCTGCTCTCTGCAACAGTCCTTTTGTACCCCAGTCTCCAACATCTGCTCTGTGCAACAGTCATTATCCACCCCAGCCTGCAAACTTTGCTCTCTGTAACAGTCTTTCTGTATTGCATTCTACAACCTCTGCTCTCTGTAAGGGACTTCTGCACCGAGTCTCCAACCTCTGCTTTCTGTGTCAGTCCGTCTGCACCCCAGTCTCCAACCTCTGCATTGTTTAACTGTCCTTCTGCACTTTAGTCGCAAACCTCTGCTCTCTGCTACAGTCCTTCTGGACCCCAATCTCCAATCTCTACTCTCTGCAACAGTCCTTCTAAAACCCAGTCTAATCCTCTGCTCTCTGCAACAGTCCTTCTGCACCCCAGTCTCCAACATCTGCTCTCTGTTAAAATCCTTCTGCACCTCAGTCTCCAACCTCTGCTCTCTGCAACTATCTTTCTGCACCCCAGACTGAAACCTCTGCTAGCTGCAACAGTCCTTGTGAACCCAAGTCTCCAACATCTGCTTGCAGCAAGAGTTCTTCTGTACCTCAGTCTGAAAACTCTGCTCTCTGCAATAATTTATCTGCACCCCAGTCTCAAAACTCTGTTCTCTGTAACAGTCCTTCTTTGACTCAGTCTCCTATCACTGCTCTCTGCAACAGTCCTTCTACACCCAAGTCTCCATACTGTGATCACCCAAACGGACCTTCTGCACCCCAGTCTCCAAACACTTTTTTCTACATCGGTTCTTTTGCAACCCAGACTCCAACCTCTGCTGTCTGGAACAGTTCTTCTGTACCACAGTCTCCAACCTCTGTTCTCTGTAAGGGTTTTTATGCACCCCAGTATCCAACCTGTGCTTTCTGTATCAGTCGTTTGAACCACAGTCTCCAAACTCTGCCCTCTGTAACCGTCTTTCTGCAACTCAGTCTGCAAACTCTGCTCTCTGCAACAGTCCTTCTGCACCCCAGTCTCCATTCTCTGTTCTCTGCAACAGTCCTTTTGCACCCCAGTCTCCAACATATGCTCTCTGCAACAGTCATTCTGTACCCCAGTCTCCAAACTTTGCTCTCTGTAAAAGTCCTTCTGTACTGCATTCTCCAACCTCTGCTCTCTGTAAGGGTACTTCTGCACCAGAGTCTCTAACCTCTGCTTTCTGTGTCAGTCCTTCTGCAACCCAGTTTTCAACCTATGCTCTGCGTAACTGTCCTTCTGCACCTTAGTCTCCAACCTCTGCTCTCTGCTACAGTGCTTCTGAACCCCAATCTCCAACCTCTACTTTCTGCAACAGTCCTTGTACATCCCAGTTTAAAACCTCTGCTCTATGCATCAGTCTTTCTGCACCCCTGTCTCCAACCTCTGCTCTCTGTAACAATCCTTCTTCACCTCAGTCTCTAACCTCTGCTCTCTGTAACAGTGCTTCTGCACCTCAGTCTCTATTCTCTGCTCTCTGTAAGATCCTTCTGCAACCCAGTCTTCAAACTCTGCTCTCTGTAACAGTCCTTCATCACTCCAGTATCCAAATTGTGCTCTCTGTAACAGGCCTTCTGCACCTCAGTTTCAAACCTCTGATTTCAGCAGCACTACTTCTGCATCCCAGTCTCCAACCTCTGCTCTCTGCAACAGTCCTTGTGAACACCAGTCTCCAACATCTTCTCTCTGCAAAAGTTCTTCTGTACCTCAGTCTGAAAACTCTCCTCTCTGCAATAATCCATCTGCACCCCAGTATCCAAACTCTTCTCTCTGTAACAGTCCTTCTGTACCTCAGTCTCCAATCTTTGCTCTATGAAACAGTCGTTCTGCACACAAGTCTCCAAATTCTGCTCTCTGAAACAGTACTTCTACACCCCAGACTCCAAAGTCTGCTGTCTGCAACACTCCCTCTACACCCCAGTCTCTATACTCTGCTCACCCCAACGATCCTTCTGCACCCAGTCTCCAACTTCTGCTCTCTGCAACAGACCTTCTACACTCCAGTCTCCAACCTCTGCTCTCTGCAACAGTCCTTCTACACCCCAGTCTCCATAATCTGCTCGCCCCACCGACCTTCAACACCCCAGTCTCCAATCTCTGCTCTCTGTAACAGTCCTTCTGTAGCTCAGTCTCCAACCTCATCTCTCTGTAAGACCCTATTGAAACCCAGTCTGCAAACTCTGCTCTCTGTAACAGTCTTTCTGCACCCCACTCTACAACCTCTGCTGTCTGTAACAGGCCTTGTGCACCGCAGTCTCCAAACTCTGCTCTCTGCAAGGATCCTTCTGGACCCAAGTCTCCAACATCTGCTCTCTACAACAGTCCTCCTGCACCCCAGTCTCCAAACTCTGCTCTCTGCAAGGATCTTTCTGGACCCAAGTCTCCAACATCTGCTCTCTACAACAGTCTTTCTGCACCCCAGTCTCGAAACTCTGCTCTCTGCAAGATCCTTCTGCACACCAGTCTCCAAACACTTCTCGCTGTAACAGTACTTCTGCATTCCAATCTCCAAACTCTGCTCTCTAACAATAATTCTGCACCTCAGTATCCAACATCTGCTCTCTGCAACAGTCATCTGCAAACCAGATTCCAACCTTTTCTCTCTGTACCAGTCCATCTGTACTGGATTCTCCAACCTCTGCTCTCTGTAACGGGCCTTCAGCACCCAAGTCTCCAACATTTGCTTTCTCTATCAGTCCTTCTGCACATCAGTCTCTCACCTCTGCTTTCTGCAACAGTCCTTCTGCACCCAAGTCTCCAATCTCTGCTCTCTGCAACATTCCTTCTGCACCCCAGTCTCCAAACTCTGCTCTCTGTAATGATCCTTCTGCACCCCAGTCTCCAACTTCTGCTCTCTGCAACGATCCTTCTGTACCTCACTCTCCAAGCTCTGCTCTCTGCAAAGATCCTTTGGCACCCCAGTCTCAAACCTCTGCTCGCTGCAACAGTCCTTGTGAACCCCAGTCTCCAACATCTGCTCTCTGCAACAGTTCTTCTGTACCTCAGTCTGAAAACTCTTCTCTCTTCAATAATCCATCTGCAACCCAGTCTCCAACCTCTGCTCTCCTTAACAAATTTTCTGTACCTAAGTCTCCAATCTCTGCTCTATGCAACAGTCCTTCTGCACCCAAGTCTCCAACATCTGCTCTCTGAAACAGTCCTTCGACACCCCAATCTCCAAACTCTGCTCTATGCAACAGTCCTTCTACACCCCAGTCTCCATACTCTGCTCGCCCAAACGATCCTTCTGCACCCCTGTCTCCAACGTCTGCTCTGTACAGCAGACCTTGTACACCCCAGTCTTCATCTTCTGCTCTCTTCAACAGTCCTTCTATACCCCAGTCTCCATACTCTGCTCGACCCAACGATCTTTCTGCACCCCAGTCTTCAACCTCTGTTCTCTACATCAGTTCTTCTGCACCCCAGTCTCCAACTTCTTCTCTCGGTACCAGTCCTTCTGTACCGCAGTCTCCAACCTCTGTTCTTATTAAGGGTCCTTAGGAACCCCAGTATCCAAATTCTGCTTTCTGTATCAGTCGTTTTGCACCACAGTCTCCCAACTCTGCCGTCTGTAAGAGTCCTCCTGCAACTCAGTCTGCAAACTCTGCTCTCTGCAACAGTCCTTGTGCACCCCAGTCTCCATCCTCTGCTCTCTGCAACATTCCTTCTGCACTCCAGTCTCCAACATCTGCTATCTGCAACAGTCATTCTCCACCCCAGTCTCCAAACTCTGCTTTCTGTAAGAGTCCTTCTGTACTGCATTCTCGAAACTCTGCTCTCCTTAAGGATACTTCTGCACCCGAATCTCCAAATTCTGCTTTCTTGTGAGTCCTTCTGCACCCCAGTGACCAAACTCTAATCGGTGTAACTGTCTTTCTACAACTTAGTCTCCAAAGTCTGCTCTCTGCTACAGTCTTCTGGACCCCAGTCTCCATCATCTACTCTCTCCAATAGTCCTTCTGCACCCCAGTCTCCAACCTCGGCTCTTTGTAAGAGTCCATCTTTATTGGAGACTCCAAACTCTGCTCTCTGTAATAGTCCTCCTGTACCCCAGTTTTCAACCTCTGCTTTTTGAATCATTTCTTCTGCACCCCTGTCTCAATTGTCTGCTCTCTATAACAGTCCTTCTGCACCTCAGTCTCCAACCTCTGCTCTCTGCAACAGTTTCTTCTGCACCCAAATCTCCAACTTCTGCTCTATTCACAAGTCCTTCTGCACCCCAGTATCCAACCTCTGATCTCTGTAACAATCCTTCTGCACCCCAGTCTTCAAATTCTGCTCTCTGCAGAAGTCCTTCTTCACCCCAGTCTTCAACCTCTGCTTGCTGTAATATGCTTCTGTACCCCAGTCTCCATACTCTACTCTCTGTAAAAGTTCTTCTGCACCGCAGTCTCTAAACTCTGCTCTCTGTTACAATCCATCTGCACCTCAGTCTCCAATCTCTGCTCTCTGCAATGGTCCTTCTGCAACCCTGTCTTAAACCTCTGTTCTTGTAACAGTCTTTCCTCTCCACAGTCTCCAATCTCTGCTCTCTGTAAAAGTCCTTTTGTACCCCAGTCTCCAATCTCTGCTCTCTGTAAAGGTCCTTCTGCACCCGAGTCTCCAAACTCTACTCTCTGTAACAGTTCTTCTGTACCGCAGTCTCCAAACTCTGCTCTCTGTAACAATAATTCTGCACCTCAGTCTCCAAACTCTGCTCTCTGCAAAGGTGCTTCTGCACCCTAGTCTCCAAACTCTGTTCTCTTTAACAGTCGTTCTGCACCCCAGTCTCCGACCTCTGCTCTCTATAGCAGTCCTTCTGTACTGGAGTCTTCAACCTCTGCACTCTTATCCGTACTTCTGCACCCCAGTCTCCAACATCTGCTTTCTCTATAAGTCCTCCTGCACCCCAGTCTTAAACCTCTGCTCTCTTTAACAATTTTTCTGCACCTCAGTCTCCAACCTCTGCTTTCTGCAAGAGTCCTCCTGCATCCCCGTCTCCAACCTCTGCTCTCTGCAACATTACTTCTGCACCCGAGTCTCCTACCTGTGCTCTCTGTAAAAGTCCTTTTGTACTCCAGTCTCAAACCTCTGCTCTCTGTAACGATACTTCTGCACCCCAGTCTCTAACCTATGCTCTCTGCAATGATCTTTCTGCACCTCAGCCTTAAACTTTTGCTATCTACAATGATCCTTTTGCACCCCAGTCTCAAACATCTGCACTCTGTAACAGTCCTTCTACACCTCAGTTTCCAACTTCTGCTCTCTGCAACAGTCTTTTTGCACCCCAATCTCCAACAGCTGCTCTCTTCAACAGTCCTTCTATACCCCAGACTCCAATCTCTGCTCACTTAAACAGTCCTTCTCCACCCCACTCAACAACCTCTGCTCTCTGTAACAGTCCTTCTGCACCTCAGTCTTCAAACTCTGCTCTCTGAAAAAATCTTCTGCAACCCAATCTTCAAACATTGCTCTCTGTAACAGTTTTAATGCTCCCCAGTACCAAACTCTGCTCTCTTTAAGAGGCCTTCTGCACTGCAGTCATCAACCTCTGCTCTCTGCAATGATCCTTCTGCACATCAGTCTTTAACCTCTGCTCTCAGCAATGGTCCTTATGCACGCCAGTTTCCAAACTCTGCTCTCCGCAACAGTCCTTCTGTACCCCAGTCCACAAACTCAGCTCTTTGAAAGATCCTTCTGCACCCAAGTCTCCAAACTCTACTCTCAGTAACAGTCCTTCTGCACCCCAGTCTCCAACCTATGCTCTCTGTAAAAAACTTTCTGCAAATTAGTCTTTATCCTCTGCTCTCAGCAACGGTCCGTATGCACCCCAGTCTACAAATTCTGTTCTCGGCAACAGTCCTTCTGCACCACAGTCTGCATCATCTGCTCTCTGTAAGAGTCTTTCTGTACTACAGTCTCCAACCTCTGCTCTCTGTAACGGTCCTTCTGGACCCCAGTATCTCACCTTTGCTTTTGGTATCAGGCCTTCTGCACACCAGTCTCCAACCTCTGCTCTCTGTAACATTCCTTCTGCACCTCAGTCTCAAATCTCTGCTCTCTGTATCAGTCTTTCTGCACCCCTGTTTCCAACCTCTGCTCTCTGAAACAGTCCTTCTGCAACTCAGTATTCAACAACTGCTTTCTGCAACAGTCCTTCTACACCCCAGTCTTCAACAATGCTCTCTGGAACAGTCCTTCTATACACCAGTCTTCATAATCTTCTGTCTGCAACCATCTTTCTGAACCTCAGTCTCCAACGTCTGCTCTGCAACAGTCTCTCTACAACACAGTCTCCAACCTCTGCTCACTGGAAGATCCTTCTGTAACCCAGTTTCCAAATTCTGCTCTCTGTAACATTCCTTCTGCACCCCAGTGTCAAAACTCTGCTCTCTGCAATGGTCCCTCTGCACCCAGTCTCCAACCTTATTCTCAAAAACAGTTCTTCTGTACCACAGTCTTCAACCACTGTTCTCTGTAAGGGTCCTTCTTCACCCCAGTCTCCAAATTCTGTTTTCTGTATCAGTGCTTCTGCACCACAGTCTCCAAACTTTGCTCTCTGTAACAGTTCCTCTTCACCTCACTCTGCAACCTCTGCTCTCTGCAACAATCCTTCTTCAACCCAGACATCCACCTCTGCTCTCTGTAACAGTCCTTCTGTACTGCAGTCTCCAAACTCTGCTCTCTGTAATGGTCCTTCTGCACCCGAGTCTCCAAACTCTGCGTTATGTATCAGTCATTCTGCACACCAGTCTCCAACCTCTGCTCTCTGTAACAGTCCTTCTGCACCTCAGATTCCAAACTCTGCTCTCTGCAACAGTCCTTATGCAACTCAGTGTCCAAACTCTGCTCTCTGTAAAATACTTCTGAGACCCAGTCTCCAACCTCTGCTTTCTGCAATCGTCCTTGTGCACCCTAGTCTTCAATCTCTGATCTCTATAATAGTTACTCTGCACCCTAGTCCAAAACCTCTGCTCTCTGTAACAGTCCTCTGTGCCGCAGTCTCCAAACTCTATTCACTGTAAGGGTCCTTCTGCATCACATTCTCCAACATCTGCTTTCTGCATCAGTCCTTTTGCACCACATTCTCGAAACTCTGCAGTCTGTATGAGTCCTTCTGCACCTCAGACTGAAACCTCTGCTCTCTGCAATACTCTATATGCACCTAAGTCTCTAATTTCTTCTCTCTGCAACATTCCGTCTGCACCCCAGTCTCCAACATCTGCTGCCTGCAACAGTCTTTCTCTAACCCAGTCTCCAAACTCTGCTCTCTGCAACAGTCCTACCACACCCCAGTCTCCAACCTCTGCTTTCTGAATCAGTCCTTCTGCACCACAGTCTCCAAACTTTGCTCTCTGTAACAGTCCTTCTGCACCTCACTCTGCAACCTCTGCTCTCTGCAACAATTCCTCTGCACTCCAGTCTCCAACCTCTGCTCTCTATAAAAGTCCTTTTGTACTGCAGTATTCAACCTCTGCTGTCTGTAACAGTCCTTCTGCACCCGAGTCTCCAAACTCTGCATAATGTATCAGTCACTCTGCACACCACTCTCCAACCTCTGCTCTCTGTAAGAGTCTTTCTGCACCTCAGAATCCAACCTCTGTTCTCTGCAAAAGTAATTCTGTGCCCCAATCTTTAACCTCTCCACTCTGCAACAGTCCTTCTGCACCTCAGTGTCCAAACTCTAATCTCTTTAGGATGCTTCTAAAACCCAGTTTCCAACCTCTGCTTTCTGCAATTGTCTTTCTGCACCTCAGACTCCAACCTCTGTTCCTTGCAACAGTCCTTCTACACCCCAGTCTCCATACTCTGCTTACACCACCGATCCTTGTGCAACCAAGTCTCAAAACTCTGCTCTCTGCAACAGTCCTTCTCCACCCCAGTCTCCAAACTCTGCTCTCTGGAACAGTCCTTCGGCACCCCAGTCTCCAACCTCTGCTTCCTGTATCAGTCCTTCTGCACCCCAGTAACAAACATCTGCTCTCTTTACAGTCCTTCTTCACCTCAGTCTCCAAACTCTGCTTTCTGCAACCATCCATCTGCACCCCATTCTCCAACCTCTGCTCTCTGCAACGATCCTTCTGCACCCTAGTCTCAATCCTCTGCTCGCTGCAACAGTCCTTCTGAACCCCAATCTCCAGCATCTGCTCTCTGCAACAGTTCTTCTGTACCTCACTCTTAACACTCTGCTCTCTGCAATAATCCTTCTGCACCCCAGTCTCCAACCTCTGCTCTCTTTTACAGTCCTTCTGTACCTCAGTCTCCAACCTCTTCTCTATGCAACAGTTCTTCTGCACTCAAGTCTCCAACATGTGCTCCCTGAAACAATCCCTCTACACCCCAGTTTCCAACCTCTGCTCTCTGCAACAGTATTTCTAGACCCCAGTCTCCATACTCTGCTCCCACCAACGTTCCTTCTGATTCCCAGTCTCCAACGTCTGCTCTCTGAAAAAGTTTTTCTACACCGCAGTCTCCAAACTCTGCTGTCTGCAACAGACCTTCTACAGCCCAGTCTCCATACTCTAATCGCCCCAACGATCCTTCAGCACCCCAGTCTCCAACGTCTGGTCTCTACATCAGTTCTTTTGCACCCCAGTCTCCAACCTCTGCTCTCTGTAACAGTTCTTCTGTACCGCAGTCTCAAACCGCTGTTCTCCATAAGGGTCCTTATGCACCCCAGTATCTAACCTCTGCTTTCTGTGTCAGTCGTTTTGCACCACAGTCTCAAAACTCTGCTCTCTGTAACAGTCCTTCTGCAACTCAGTCTGCAACCTCTGCTCTCTGCAACAGTCCTTCTGCACTTCAGTCTCCATCCTCTGCTCTATGTAACAGTGTTTCTGTACGTCAGTCTCCAATCTCTGCTCTATGCAACAGTCCTTCTGCACCCAAGTCTCCAACATCTGCTCTCTGAAACAGTCTTTCTCCACCCCAGTCTCCAACCTCGGCTCTCTATAACAGTCATTTTGTACTGCATTCTCCAACCTCTGCTCTCTGTAAGGGTACTTATAGACCCGAGTCTCCAACCTCTGCTTTTTGTATCAGTCCTTCTGCACCCCAGTCTACAACCTGTGCTCTGTGTAACTGTCCCTCTGCACCTTAGTCTCCAACCTCTGCTCTCTACTACAGTCCTTCTAGACCCCAGTCTCCAACCTCTGCTCTCTGTAACAATCCTTCTGGAACTCAGTCTCCAACCTCTGCTCTCTGCAATGATCTTTCTGCACCTGAGTCTCCAACCTCTACTCTGTGTAACAGTGCTTCGACACCTCAGTCTCCAACCTCTGCTCTATGTAATATCCTTCTGCAACCCAGTCTCCAAACTCTGCTCTCTGTAACAGTTTTTCAACACCTCACTCTCAAAACTCTACTCTCTGTAAAAGACCTCCTGCACCCCAGTCTCCAACCTCTGCTCTCTGTATCAGTCCTTCTGCACCCCAGTGTCCAACCTCTGCTCTCTGCAACGATCCCTCTGCACCCCAGTCTCCAACCCCTTCTCGCTGCAACAGTCCTTGTGCACCCCAATCTCCAAAATTTGCTCTCTGCAATAGTTCTTCTGTACCTCAGTCTGAAAACTCTGATCTCTGCAATAATCCTTCTGTATCCGAGTCTCCAACCTCTGCTAAGTGTAACAGTCCTTCTGCACCTCAGTCTTCAACTTCTGCTCTGTATCAGTTCTGCACCTCTGTCTCCCACATCTGCTCTTTGTAAAAGTCTTTCTTCACCTCAGTCTTCAACCTCTGCTCTGTGTAACAGTCCTTCTGCACCTAAGTGCCAACATCTGCTATCTGCAAGGATTTTTCTGAATCCAAGTCTCCAACATCTGTTCTCTGCAACAGTCCTTCTGCATCCAAGTCTCAAACATCTGATCTCTGTAACAGTCCTTCTACACCTCAGTCTCCAAACTCTGCTTTACATAAGATCCTTCTGCAACCCAGTCTCCAACCTCTGCTTTCTGCAACATTCCTTCTGAACCCCAGTCTCCAACCTGTGCTCTCTGTAAAAGTCCTTCTACACCACAGTCTCCAACCTCTTCTCTCTGTAACGATCCTTCTGCACCCCAGTCTCCACCTCTGCTCTCTTCACCGATTCTTCTGCAACTCAGTCTCCAACTTCTGCTCTCTTCAACTCTCCTTCTGCACCCCTGTCTCCAACCTCTTCTTTCTGCAACGATCCTTATGCACCCCAGTCTCCGACATCTGCTCTCTCCAACAGTCCTTCTGCAAATTAGTCTACAACCTCTGCTTTCTTCAACGGTCCTGCTGCAACCCAGTCTCCAACATCTGTTCTCTGCATCAGTCCTTCTACTCCCCAATCTCCAACCTCTGCTCTCTGTTACAGTCCTTCTGTACCACAGTCTCAAACCTCTGTTCTCTGTAACGGTCCTTCTGCACCCCAGTCTCAAACCTCTGCTTTCTGTATAAGTCCTTCTGAACAACGGTTTCCAAACTCTGCTCTCTGTAACAGTCCTTCTGCACCTCTGTCTCCAAACTCTGAACTCTGCAACCTTACTTCTGCACCCCATTCTCTAACATCTGCTCTCTGTAAGAGTCCTTCTGCACCCCATTCTCTAACCTCTGCTCTTTGCAACAGTTCTTCTGTACCACAGTCTCCAACCTCTGCTCTCTGTAACGGTCCTTCTGCACCCTAGTCTAAACATCTGCTTTCTGTATCAGTAATTCTGCACCCCAGTCTCCAAACATTGCTCTCTGTAACATTCTTTCTGCACCTCAGTCTCCAACATCTGCTCTCTACGACAGTTCTTCTGCACCCCAGTCTCCAACATCTGCACTCTGAAACAGTTCTTATATAAACCATTCTTCCACCTCTGCTCTCCGTAACAGTCCTCCTTTATTGCAGTCTCCGAACTCTGCTCTCTGCAACGGTCCTTCTGCACCCTAGTGTCCAACCTCTGCTTTTTGTATCAGTCCTTCTGAACACCAGTCTCCAACCTCTGCTCTCTGTAACAGTCCTTCTGCAACTCAGTCTCCAAATTCTGCTCTCTGCAACAGTCCTTCTGCACCCAAGTCTTCAACCTCTACTCTCTGTAACAGTTCTTCTGCACCTCAGTCTCCAACATCTGCTCTCTGTAACAGTTCTGCATCCCTTCACCAAACTCAGATCTCTGTAACAGGCCTTCTGCAACGCAGTCTTTAACCTCTGTTCTCTGTTACAGTCCTCTGCACCCCAGTCTCACACCTCTGTTCTCTACAAAGTTCTTTCTGCACCCCAGTCTTTAACATCTGTAATCTCGAACTGTCCTTCTGCACCTCAGTCTGAAAACTCAGTTCTCTGCAACAATCCTTCTGCACCCCAGTCTTCAAACTCTGCTCTCTCTAAAAGTCCTGTTCCACCTCAGTCTCTAAACTCTGCCCTCTGTAAGATTCTTCTGCAACCCTGTCACCAAACTCTCCTCTCTGTAACAGTAATTCTGCACCCCAGTCTCCAACCTCTGCTCTCTGTCACAGTCTTTCTAAACCCCAGTTTCCAATCTCTGGTCTCTGCAACAGTCCTTCTGCATCCCAGTATCCAACTTCTGTTCTCTGTAACAATCCTTCTGCACCTCAGTTCCCAAACACTGACCTCTGCAATGGTCCTACTGTATGACAGTCTATAGCCTCTGCTCTCCGCAACGGTCCTTATGCACCCCAGTCTCAATCCTCTGCTCTCTGCAACAGTCCTTCTGTCCATCAATTTGAAACCTCTGCTCTCTGCAAGGATCCTTGTGCACCACAGTCTTTAAACTCTGCTTTCTGAAACAGTTAGTCTGCAACTCAGTCTCCAAAGTCTGCTCTCTGTAACAGTCCTTCTGCACCACAGTCTCCATCCTCTGCAATCTGTATGATCCTTCTACACCCCAGTTTCATAACTCTGCTCTCAGTAAAATTTCTTTTTCACCCCATTGTCCAACCTCTGCTCTCTGCAACGGTCCTTGTGCACGACAGTCTCCGACCTCTGTTCTCGGCAACAGTCCTTCTTCACCCCAGTATTCAAACTCTGCTCTGGATATCATTTCTTCTGCACCTCAGTCTCCAACCTCTGCTTTATGTAAGATCTTTCTGCAACCCAGTCTCCAAACTCTGCTCACTGTCACAGTCCTTCTGCACCCCAGTCTCAAACCTCTGCTCTGTGCAACAGTTCGTCTGCACCGCAGTCTCCAACCTCTTCTCTCTGAAAGATCCTTCTGCATCCCATTCTCCCAACTCTGATCTCCGTAACAGTCCTTCTTCACCCCAGTATGACACCTCTGCTCACTATAACAATCCTTCTGCACCTCAGTCTTCAACATCTGCTCTCTGCAATGGTCCTTCTGCACACCATTCTCAAACCTCTATTATCTGCAAGAGTCCTTCAGCATGTCAGTCTCCAAACTCTGCTCCCTGCAAAAATCCTTCTGCACCCCAGTCTCCAACCTCGGCTCTATGTAAGATCCTTCTGCCACCCAGTCTCCAATCTCTGCTCTCTGTAACAGTCCTTCTGCACCCCAGTCTCCAACCTCTGCTCTGTGCAACAGTTCCTCTGCACCCCTCTCTCCAACCTCTGCTCTCTGTAAGATCCTTCTGCACCCCAATCTCCAAACTCTGATCTCTGTATCAGTCCTTTTTCACCCCAGTCTCCAACCTCTGCTTTCTGCAACAATCCTTCTGCACCCCAGTCTCCAACTTCAGCTCTCTGCAACAGTTCTACTGCACCCCAGTCTTTAACATCTATTCTCTGAAACAGTCCTTCTGCATCGCATTCTCCAACCTCTGCACTCTGCAACAGTCCTTCGGTACTGCAGTCTCCAACCTCTGCTCTCTGTAAGGTTCATTCTGGACCCAAGTCTCCAACCTCTGCTTTCTGTATCAGTCCTTCTGCACCGCAGTCTCCAAACTCTGCTCTCTGCAACAGTTCTTCTACACTTAAGTCTTCAACCTCTGCTCTGTGTAACAGTCCTTCTGCAACCCAGTTTCCAATCTCTGCTCTCTGCAATGATCCTTCTGCATCCCCGTCTCCAACATCTGCTCTCTGCAACCGTCCTTCTGAACCCAAGTCTCCAACCCCTGCTCTCTGCAATGATCCTTCTGCACACCAGTCTTCAACCTCTGCTCTCTGCAATAATCCTACTGCACCCCAGTCGCCAACCTCTGCTCTCCGTAACAATCCTTCTTCACCGCAGTCTCCAAACTCTGATATCTGCAAAGGTCTTTCTGCAACCCTGTCTTAAACCTCTGTTCTTGCAACAGTCCTTCCCCTCCCCAGACTCTAATCTCTGCTCTCTGTAGAAGTCCTTTTGCACCCCAGTCTCCAATCTCTACTCTCTGTAACGGTCCTTCTGCACCCAAGTCTCCAACCTCTGCATTCTTACCAGTCCTGCACCCCAGTCTCCAAACTCTGCTCTCTGTAACAATTTTTATGCACCTCAGTCTCTATCCACTGCTCTCTGCAACAGTCCTTCTGCAACCCAGTGTCCAACCTCTGCTCTCTGCAACAATCTTTCTGCACCCCAGTCTCCTATGTCTGCTCTCTACAACGGTCCTTCTGCATTCCAGTCTCCAACCTCTGCTCTCTGTAAGATCCTTCTGCACCCCAGTCTCCAACCGCTGCTATCTTTAACGGTCCTCCTGCACCTCAGTCGCAAACCTCGGTTCTCTGCAAAAGTCCTTCTGCACCCCAGTCTCTAACCTCTGCTCTCTGTAACAGTTCTTCTGCACCGCAATCCCCAACCTCTGCACTTTGTTATGGTCCTTCTGTACCCCAGTCTCCAAACTCTGCTATCTGTATCAGGTTTTCTGCACCTAAGTCTCCAACCATTGCTCTCTGTAACAGTCCTTCTGCACCTCAGTTTAATTTTCTTTTTTTTTTAAAGAGAGAGTGAGAGAGGAGAGAGAGAGAGAGAAAGAGAGAGAATTTTTAATATTTATTTTTTAATTCTTGGCGGACACAACAACTTTGTTGGTATGTGGTGCTGAGGATCGAACCCGGGCCGCACGAATGCCAGGCGAGCGCGCTACCGCTGAGCCACATCTCCAGCCCCTGCACCTCAGTTTTCAACCTCTGCTCTCTGCAATTGTCCTTCTGCACCTCAGTATCCAACCTCTACTCTCTGTAACAGTCCTTCTGCATCTCAGTCTCCAACCACTACTCTCTGTAAGATACTTTCGCAACCCAATCTCCAAAATCTGCTCTCTGTAACAGTCCTTCTGCACCCCTTCTCAAAACTCTGCTCTCTGTAACAGGCTTTCTGCACCCCAGTCTCCAACATCTCCTCTCTGAAACAGTCTTTTTGCACACAAGTCTTTAATCTTTGCTCTCTGCAACAGCCATTCTGCACCCCAGTCTCTAACATCTGCTCTCTGCATTTGTCCTACTGCACCTCAGTCTGAAAACTCTGCTCTCTTCCACGATCCTTCTGCACCCCAGTCTTCAACCTCTGTTCTCTGCAACAGTCCTTCTGCATCCCAGTCTCAAACCTCTGCTATCTGTAACAGTTCTTCTGCACCTAAGTCTCCAAATTCTGCTCTCTGTAACAGTCCTTCTGCACCTCACTTTGCAACCTCTGCTCTCTTTAACAGTTCTTCTCCACCCCAGTCTCCAACCTCTGCTCTTTATAACAGTCCTTCTGTACTGCAGTCGTCAACCACTGCTCTCTGCAATGGTCTCTCTGCACCCCAGTCTCCAAAATTTGTTCTCAAGAACAGTTCTTCTGTACCGCAGTCTTCAACCTCTGTTCTCTTTAAGGGTCCTTCTCCAACCCAGTCTCCAAACTCTGCTCTCTGTAACAGTCCTTCTGCACCTAAGTCTCCAAATTCTGCTCTCTGTAACAGTCCTTCTGCAACCCAGTATCCAACCTCTGCTGTCTGCAACAATCATTCTGCACCCCAGGCTCCTACATCATATTTCTGTATCAGTCTTGCACCCCAGTCTCCAAACTCTGCTCTGTATAACACTCCTTTTGCACCTCAGACTCCAACTTTTGTTCTCTGCAACAGTCCTACTGCGCCCCAGTCTCCAACCTCTGCACTCTACAACAGTCTTTATGCACCTCAGTGACCAAACTCTGCTCTCTGTAAGATCCTTCTGAAACCCAGTCTCCAACCTCTGCTTTCTGCAACTGTCCTACTGCACCTCAGATTCCAAACTCTGTTCTCTGCAACAGTCCTTCTAAACCCCAGTCTCCATACTCTGCTTGCACCAACGATCCTTCTGCACCCAAGTCTCCAACATCTGCTCTCTGCAACAGTCCTTCTCCACCCCAGTCTCCAAAATCTGCTCTCTGCTACAATCTTTCTGCACAGCAGTCTCCAACCTCTGCTTTCTGTATCAGTCCCTCTACACCCCAGTCTCCAACCTCTGCATTCTTAAAAGTCCTTCTTCACCTCAGTCTCAAAACTCTGTTTTCTGCCACCGTCCTTCTGCACCCCAGTCTCCAACCTGTGCTCTCTGCAACGACCCTTCTGCACCCTAATCTCAAACCTGTGCTCACTGCAACAGTCCTTCTGAACCCCAGTCTCAAACATCTGCTCTCTGCAACAGTTCTTCTGTACCTCAGACTGAAAAATCTGCTCTCTGCGATAATCCTTCTGCACCCCAGTCTCCAACCTCTGCTCTCTTTAACAGTCATTCTGTACCTCAGTCTCCAACCTCTGCTCTATGCAACAGTCCTTCTGCACCCAAATCTCCAACATCTGCTCTCTGAAACATTCCTTCTACACCCCTGTCTCCATTCTCTGCTCGCCACAACGATCCTTCAGCACCCCAGTCTCCAACGTCGGGTCTCTACATCAGTTATTTTGCACCTCAATATCCAACCTCTGCTCTATGTAACCGTCCTTCTCAACTGCAATCTCCAACTGCTGTTCTCCGTAAGGGTCCTTATGCACCTCAACCTCTGCTTCCTGTATCTGTCGTTTTGCACCACAGTCTCAAAACTCTTCCCTCTGTAACAGTCCTTCTGCAACTCAGTCTGAGACCTCTGCTCTCTGCCACAGTCCTACTGATCCCAAGTCTCCATCCTCTGCTCTCTGCAACAGTCCTTTTGCACCCCAGTCTCCAATCTTTGCTCTCTATAACAGTCTTTCTGTACTTCATTCTCCAACATCTGCTCTCTGTAAGGGTACTTCTACACCCGAGTCTCCAATCTCTGCTTTCTGTATCAGTCCTTCTGCACCCCAGTCTCCAACCTGTGCTCTGTGTAACTGTCCCTCTGCACCTTAGTCTCCAACCTTTGCTCTCTGCTACAGTCTTTCTAGACCCCAGTCTCCATTCTCTTCTCTCTGTAACAATTTTTCTGCACCTCCTTCTACAACCTCTGCTCTCTGCAACAATTTTTCTGCACCTGAGTCTCAAACCCCTATTATCTGTTACAGTGTTTCTACACCTCAGTCTCCAAACTCTGCTCTATGTAAGATCCTTCTGCAACACAGTCTCCACACTCTGTTCTCTGTAAAAGACCTCCTGCACCGCAGTTTCCAAAGTCTGCTCTCTGTATCAGTTCTTCTGCACCCCAGTCTCCAACCTCTGCACTCTGCAAAAAACCCTCTGCAACCCAGTCTCCAACCTCTGCTCGCTGCAACAGTCCTTGTGCACCCAAATCTCCAACATCTGCTCTCTGCAACAGTTCTTCTGTACCTCAGTCTGAAAACTCTGCTCTCTGCAATAATCCTTCTGCACCCGAGTCTCCAACCTCTGCTCTCTGTAACAGTTCTTCTGTACCTCAGTCTCCAACTTCTGCTCTGTATCAGTTCTGCACCCCTGTCTCCCACATCTGCTCTCTGTAACAGTCCTTCTTAACCTCAGTCTTCAACATCTGCTCTGTGTAACAGTCTTTCTGCACCCCAGTGTCCAACTTCTGCTCTCTGCAACAATTTTTCTGCATCCCAGTCTCCAACATCTGCTCTCTACAACAGTCCTTCTGCACCCAAGTCTCCAACATCTGATCTCTGCAACAGTCCTTCTGCACCTCAGTCTGAAAACTCTGCTGTCTCCAACGATCCTTCTGCAAACCAGTCTCCAAACTCTGCTCTCTGTAACAGCCCTTCTGTACCCAGGCTCCAACCTCTGCTCTCTGAAACAGCTTTCTGCACCCCTGTCTCCATACTCAGCTCTCTGTAACAGCCCTTTTGTACCCAGGCTTAAACCTCTGCTCTCTGTAACCCCCTTTTGCACCCCAGTCTCCAACCTCTGCTCTCTGCATCAGTCTTTTTGCAACCCAGTCTCCAAACGCTGCTCTCTGAAACAGTCCTTCTGCACGCCATTCTCCAACCGCTGCTCTTTTTAATGGTCCTTCTGCAGCCCAGGCTCCCACCTCAGCTTTCTGTA
Source organism: Ictidomys tridecemlineatus (assembly GCF_052094955.1). Lineage (NCBI taxonomy): Eukaryota > Metazoa > Chordata > Mammalia > Rodentia > Sciuridae > Ictidomys > Ictidomys tridecemlineatus. The sequence goes on from NW_027521008.1 coordinate 126,583, forward strand.
TCATAATTCTTCAAACTGCTCTTTTTAACAGTCTTTCTGCATCTCAGTCTCCTACCTCTACTCTATGCAACAGTTCTTCTGCAAACCAGTCTCCAACGTCTTCACTCTGAAACAGTTCTTCTCCTCTCCAGTCTCCAACCTTTGCTCTCTGTAACAATCCACCTGTATTGCAGTCTTCAAACACTGCTGTCTTTAATGGTCCTTCTTCACCTCAGTCCCCAACCTCTGCTTTCTGTATTAGTCTTTCTGTACCCCAGTCTCCAACCTCTGCTATCTGCAACAGTCTTCTACTCCTCAATCTCCAAATTCTACTCTCTGCAAAAGTCCTTCTGCACCCATGTCAACAACACCTTCTCCCTGCAACAGTCCTTCTTCACCCCAGTTTCAAACCTCTACTATCTAAAACAGTCTTTCTGCACACCAGTCTGCAAACTCTGTATCATAATTCTTCAAACTGCTCTTTTTAACAGTCTTTCTGCATCTCAGTCTCCTACCTCTACTCTATGCAACAGTTCTTCTGCAAACCAGTCTCCAACGTCTTCACTCTGAAACAGTTCTTCTCCTCTCCAGTCTCCAACCTTTGCTCTCTGTAACAATCCACCTGTATTGCAGTCTTCAAACTCTGCTCTCTGTAACAGTCCTTCTGCACCTCAGTCTCCAAATTCTGCTCTCTGCAACAGTCCTTCTGCACCCAAGTCTCCAACCTCTGCTCTCTGCAACAGTCCTTCTACATTCAAGTCTTCAACCTCTGCTCAGTTTAACCATCCTTATGCACCCCAGTCTCCAACCTCTGCTCTCTGTAACAGTCCTTCTGCACCATATTCTCCAACCTCTGTTCTTTGTTACAGTCTTTGTATACCACAGTCTCCAACCTCTGGTCTCTGTATCTCCAACCTCTGCTATCTGTAACAGTTCTTCTGCACCTCAGTCACCAAACTCTGCTCTCTGTAACTGTCCTTCTGCACCTCAGTCTCCATCCTCTGCTCTCAGTAACAGTCCTTCTGCACCTTAATCTGAAACCTCTGCTCTCTGCATGATCTTTCTGCACCCCAGTCTCCAACCACTGCTCTCTGTAACAGTCGTCCTGCACCTCAGTCACAAACCTCTGCTCTCTGTAAGATCCTTCTGCAACCAAGCCTCAAAACTCTGCTCTCTATAACAGTCTTTCTGCAACCCAGTCTCAAAGTCTGCTCTCTATAACAGTCCTTCTGCAACCCAGTCTCCAACCTCTGCTCTCTGTAGCAGGCATTCTGCAACCCAGTCTCCAAACGCTGCTCTCTGAAACAGTCCTTCTGCACGCCATTCTCCAACCGCTGCTCTTTTTAACGGTCCTTCTGCAGCCCAGGCTCCCACCTCAGCTTTCTGTATCATAATTCTTCAAACCAATCACCAACGTCTTCTCTGTGTAACAGTCCTTCTGCATCTCAGTCTCCAAACTCTTCTCGCTGCAACAGTCCTTCTGAACCCCAGTCTCCAAAATCTGCTTTCTGCAGCATTCCTTCTGCACCCCAGGCTTTAACCTGTTCTCTCTGTAACAGACCTTCTGCACCCCAGTCGCCCACCTGTGCTCTCTGTAACGATCTTTCTGCAGCCCAGTTTCCACCACTGCTCTCTACAATGATTCTTCTGCAACTCCGTGTGTTGCTTCTCCTGACTTCAATGATCCTTCTGCACCTCACTCTTCAAACTCTGCTCTCTGTAAAAGTTTTTCTGCACCTCAGTCTCCAACCTCTGCTCTCTGCAACCGTCTTTCTGCACCCCTCTCTCCAACCTCTGCTCTCTGCAACAATCTTTCTGCATCTCAGTCTTCAACGTCTCCTCTCCTTAACACTCCTTCTGCACCCCAATCTCCAACCTCTGTTCTCTGTAAGGTACTTCTGCACCCCAGTTTCCAAATTCTGCTCTCTTTAACATTCTTCTTCAACCCAGTCTCCAACCTCTGCTTTCTTCAACGGTCCTGCTTCAACCCAGTCTCCAACCTCTGTTCTCTGAAACAGTCCTTCTGCTTCCCAATTTCCAAACTCTGCTCTCTGTAACAGTCCTTCTGTACCACAGTCTCCAACTTCTGCACTCTGTAATGGTCCTTCTGCACCCTAGTCTCAAACCTCTGCTTTCTATATCAGTCCTTCTGCACCACAGTCTCCAAACTCTGCTCTCTGTTACAGTTTTTCTGCACCTCAGTCTCCAAACTCTGCTTTCTGTAAGATCCTTCTGCAACCAAGTCTCCAAATTTTGCTCTCCGTAACAGTCCTTCTGCGCACCAGTCTCCAGCCTCTGCTCTCTGCAACGATTCTTCTTCACCCAAGTCTTTAACCTCTGTTCTCTGCAAAAGTCATTCTGAACCCCAGTCTCCAACATCTGCTCTCTGCAACAGTCCTTCTGCACCTCAGTCTGAAAACTCTGCTCTCTGCAACGATCCTTGTGCACCCCAGTCTCCAAACTCTGCTTTCTGTAACAGTCCTTCTGCACCTCAGTCTCCAACTTCTGCTCTCTGCAAAAGTTCTTCTGCACCCCAGTGTTTAAAATCTACTCTCTGAAACAGTCCTTCTACACCCCTGTCCAAATGCAGAAGAATGAGACCTGAACTATCGATCACCCTGCAAAAAATCAACTCAAAATGCATTAAAGACCCAGGCACTAGATCAGAATTTATGCAGTTTCAAAGAAAAAACAAAGTCAATACTCCAACCTACAGGCAGAGGCAATGACTTTCTCAATAGGATGCCAAAGCTCAGGAGATAACACCAAAAGTTAGCTAATAAGACTGCATCAAATTAAGAAGGTTCTGCACAGCAAAGGCGAAAATTAGAATACGAAGAGAGAACCTACGTAAAGGGAGAAAATCTTTATGAGGTGCTCTTCTAAAAGAGGATGAATATTTAGAATGTTAATAAAGAACTCAAAAAACTTAACATCAAAACCACAATTATTAAATAACCCAATTATCAAATAACCCAATTACCAAATGGGAAACTAAATTAACTTAACAGACACGTCTTAGAAGAAAATATGTGAGTGGCCAACAAATATATGAAAATACTTGCAAGTCAAGACTACCCTGAAATTTCATCTCACTTCAGTGACAAAGGTAACCACCAAGAATACAAACAGAAATGAGTGTTACAAGGAGAGAATTGGAGAGAAAGGAGCACTCTCACCCTGTTGGTGGGCATGTAAATCAGCACAACCACCACGGAAATCGGAATGGAGGCTCCCCAAGAGTAGCCATGGACCACCCTGCGACCCAGCTCTACCTCTGCTTGGTATTTATCACAGCGAATCGAATTCATCATGTTATAATGACACATACATGCCCATGAACCAGCCGACGTGACATCAGTGGACGAATGGATAAAGAACATCTGGTATATGCACACTGGAATTTCATTCAGCCATAAAGAAGAACGAAATTATGTCATGCTGGAAGATGGATGGATCTTCAGAACATTAAGGGAAATAAGAAACTCAGAAAATTAAGGGCCGTATGTTTTTCCTCTGTTAAAGCTAGACGGGGGAAAGGAAGGAAAGTTGGGAAGAGAGTCTCATCATGAAAGTTGAAGGAAGATCACTAGAGTCAAGGCACCAGGGGAGGAGGTGAGGAAAAGGGAAATATTGGAATGATATTGGCCAAAGTTCACGGTTATTTTGTGTGCATGTTCAAATATGTGTCAGCAAATCCCACCATTATGGACCACTACAATGCACCAATGAAGTGTGAAAAGAAGAGTTTCACATTACATGGGACAGGCACTATTCTAGGAGGGTGCCCATTTTTTCCCATCTATAAGTACCACGATCATTTACCACTGTCAAAAATCTCTACAGATTCAAATGTTCTGATCACTGCTTCACCACATGGCCTCTTCTACTTCAGGGTCCCCTTATTCTCACTGAAATAAGGGAGCCCGTTTCAACGATGACATCTGTTAACGTCTTCCCAGGATGCCGAGGACAGCGGCTGCGGGTTTCACAAGGATCTGGTGCTGCCTTCTGAATGCATGTCCACGAGGCCTTGGCGAAGGCTGGTGCTCCAGGCCCTCCTCCAGATTCAGCTGTGAGGCCAGGGAAGAGGTCACATAACACGCCATCCAACACCTTATTTATTTCTGATCACCATCCTCTTCATTATTCCAGGATAATATTGGTCATTGAACTTAAGCAAACACTGAGTCCACATTTCAGTCCATCAACCAAAGAGAGTCTAATAGCCACTCCCTCTGGCTCATGAAAATCCTTGGCCCTAACATTTCTGGTGATTACGTCCCTGTGACTGCATTCAAGATGATCCAGCAATATGTCTTGACTTCTTTGGTCTAGAAGATTCAAACAAATTCTCTTATATATTCTTAAGGCTCCTATTAACAAAATACAGTAAAATATTTACCTTTTATTTTGGTGTGACCCTTATACTCTCCTGGGCTATATTTTATACTCTTACCTGAGGTGTTCTAGGATCAGACCCCAATTAAAAGTCTGGTGACAATGTGGGATAATGAATGAGCATCTTAAAGACAATTGGGCTGGGGATGTGTCTCAAGCAGTAGTGCGCTTGCCTGGCACACGTATGGCCCGGGTTCGATCCTCAGCACCACATAACAACAAAGATGTTGTGTCCGCCGAGAACTAGAAAATGAATATTAAAAATTCTCTCTCTCTCACTCTCTCTCTGTCTCTCTCTTCCCTCTCCTTTTCTCTCCTCTCCTTTCCTCTTTCATTCTCTCTTAAAAAAAAAAAGACAACCTCGCAGGTAAAGTCGCCATATGGTCTTCAATTTAGGGAAAGCCAGTCTCCTCGCGGGAGGAGGGGCTGCTTTTTCTGACAGTAAAAAGGGTAAATGGAGATTTCAGGGTTCAAGGTCTGAGATTTGTCTAATTCCACTGGTATTTTGCCATTCTAATTAACAGGGTCTCAATCATTCCCCCATTAATGTCCTAATTGACGTAAGAGAGACCTGGAGAAATTGTGGATTTATAATTTTCTTTGTACTTCTGCAATTTGGAGAATTGGATGTTTTTTTCTGATATTAACCTTTATCAGTTTCCAGAGAGAAAATATTTCTGATGATCTGAACCTGACTTGAAGGAGAAATATAATGCTTGAACCTATCATTTTCTTTCTGTAAGTCTCCCACTTCAGTCAGTAACAGCAGTCTGTAGTCATGTTGTAATGTTTATTCCCACCCTGAAGGTCGAGGGTGTTATTCCAAAGCTCAGTTTTCCATAGACATTTGATTTCATGCCACGATAACTTAAAGTCTCTGTTGGGTCATTGCACACCAGGAATTATCAGGTCTCCTTTTCCATGGGCTGTGACATCATCAACATATTCAATTCCCTCAGGTCAGACATCCAAACTACCTCCTCAGATCTGTTATCTAGAACTATCTCTGATGTAAACCACTATTGTGGTCAGTGCCACTGTGGTCAGTTAGAGATGAATGCCGACTCTTGATGTCTTAGGGTGGAGGAAGTTGACACAGAAAAAAGTTATAAAATGGTTGGGAGATCTGGAAGAAAAAAGAAAAATAAGGTAGGTGACACCACCCCATATATGGAAACCCTAACTTCCCTGGAGAGAGACGCTCATTCCACGCTACTGTTACCCACATTCAGGAACAGCTGTCTAGGAGCCTGTACACACAGCTCCTGGCACCAAGCAGATTAGTTCCTGCCTCTACAGGGCTGGTTTGCTGCTGCTGCTATGGGATCCAAAAGAACCTGCTTTCTTCCTTTCCTTTCTTACTTTCTGCCTAGTGTTTGGCTGATCTTGACAGAACCTCCTAAAATGGAGGCATGCAGGCAGGGGAGTGTGGGAAACGAGGTTCTCATACTTTCTGTCCCTCTGGTGTAGGGAGAACACAGAAGGACAGAAATGGTGCTGAACACCCACACAAGGTGTCCGACACACTTGAACCTGAAAGTGGGAAAAGAGTGTTTGTGAAAAGAGAGGATAGAAAAGAGTCTCAGAGATTTTAAAAGCGGGAGTTGGAGTTGAAGCTCCAGATACATACTCTCTAACCAGGTTCCTACAAGTCCTTGGGAGGCATCTTTTTACAGATGACTGTATACTCCAGTTTGAAGATTGGTTTAGACTTTGATCCTGCAAAGGGATGCACACCCTCCAGCCAGCTTCCTCAGGGCACTCTGAACCTCATTGCTTCTAAGGCTTTAAATGACAGGGCTCAACAGGAGGCTCACCACACAGAAGAGCACAGAGACTAGGGTGTCCGTGTCCAGCCTTCTCTGGGCCTCTCATAGTGGAAGTCGGCTGTTCAATAGAAGACAACCACGACAGTGAGGGGAGACGCACAGGTGGAGAAGGCCTTCCTCCTGTCCTGGGCAGAGGGAATCCTCAGGAAGGCCGCCATGGTGAGTGCATGGGAGCCTGCAGTGAAGAGGCAGGGACTCAGGCCCATGGTGGCACTGACAACGTGGAGCTCAGACTCGTTGACAGAGGTGTCTGAGCAGGAGACCTTCAGGAGCAATGGGGTGTCACAGAAAAAGTGGCTGAACTGGTGGGGCCCACACAGAGTGAGTGTGATGGCCAGCACCGTGTGTGTGACCAAATTCACCAGCCCACACAGCCAGGACCCAGTCACTAGGCCAACACAGACCTTCACGCTCATGATGACTGGGTACTGAGGATTACGGCAGGTGGCCACACAGCAGTCATACTGGCCACACAGCCAGTAAGAAGCCTTCTGTTCCAGCACTTGTCACCAAGAAGAAGATTTGGGAAAGGCAGCCCTCATAAGTAATGGCCTTCTTCTCCCAGAAGAAGTTCACCAGCAGTACTGGGAGGGTGGTGGATGTTTAGCGGACGTCCAAGAAGCTCAAATTGCTGAAGAAAAAGTACATTGGAGTGTGGAGAGCAGGACTGACCCTGGTGGCCACTATTATGAGCATGTTCCCCAGGATAGTGGTTAGGTAAATGACCAGAAAGGGCAGAAAGAACCAGCCCTGTAGGTTGGAGTGGTTGGAAAATCCCAAGAAGATGAATTCAGTGACAAATGATTGATTGCTCATTTCCAATGGTATCATAGCTTCAAAACAGAGAAAAAGAGACCATGACGAGAATGGACTGAGAGCACCCCAAACAGGCTTGTTAATCTGCAGCAACATGGCAAATAATATTGTATACAGAGATGCCTGGACTCTGGAAAGAGACGTATATGAGTGACTTTAGAGAGAGCATAACTTCTCACAGACTTTTGCATGGGTGTCCTTTTGTAAGAATAAATGGAGACTTGGTCAAAATGCACAATCAGCTATCAACTTCTGTGTCTCATTGAATCTGCAGTATCTCCCTCCTAACACTGTGCTTCACTGTGATGAATTCTTTTTTGTATGTCTGTTATTTCAAGTAATAAGTTTTCATTGAGGAAAAATGAGGAAAATGCAGAAAGTTATTCAGAAGAATAGAACAGGTCACAAAATCAAAGCTCTCTTTGCTTTCATCCCATTCTACCTCTATCTATCTTTAAAATATCCAAAGCAAAATTTCCCAATACTGTTGTACACTATTTAGTTGTTTGCCTTGTAATCTTAATTTCCTAACATGAAATTAAGTTAATATCTCCCTTTTTATTGAACATAGAAACCTTCCATTCCATTTACTATCATAAATATTGGAATAGAAGCTTTCGTACATATGTATCTGTGATCATCTCTGATTATTTCTTAAAAGTCACCTGCTTTTAAATACATTGATCTATTTTTTTTCAGTAGAAACTTTTATTTTTTTAAGTTTTATAAGATACAAGAAATTTTGACAAATGATATATACTTAGGTATTTTTCTTTTTTTGTATTCTAAGATTTACCTCACCAAACATTACATTTCCTGAAAAAAAAATGATTGATACAATTACTGATTTTCTATCATGTTACACATGCTCATCCGTGATTCATTGTTTTGAACTAAAATTTCTGTTTCTTTTTCAATCTTAAATGAAAAATATTATAGTAAAACAGTAGGCTCTTGGTCCAGATAGATGTGGATTGAAATCCATCTGTTGTTTACTAGATGTTGTTTGTAAAAATGTCAGGTCATCTCTATTCCTCAGTTTGTTACTTGCTTAGGATATTAATGATGTCTATTTCACAACTGCTGAAAAAAGTTTTGAGATAATATAAGCTATGTGTCTGGCACATTACATTTACTCAATGCCTTTTATCAAGTTCGAAAATGTCTATCCATTTTTTACTAGTAGTTTTTTTTTTTTTTTTTTTTTGGTGTATGTGTGCTGGGTATTGAATTCAGAGCCTTATGCATGCTAAGCATGCACTCTACCACTGGACTTTGCCCCTAGTTTCATTTAGTTATAGTTTTTATCATAAATAGATATTGAATTTTCTTATTTTCTCTGCATCTATTGAAATGATATATATTTTTTCTTATTTAGTCTGTTACTATGGAAATTCGGTTGATTGAATTTTTGAATATTGAACCAGCCTTGCATTCTGGGATTGATCTCAATTGACTGTAATGTTATCTTTATTCTATATGGCTGAGTTTAGTTTGTTAATATTGTTCCCTGCTTACTTTTGTGTATTCTATTTTCACGGTTCTCCATAGATAATCTATTTCTTGAAGAATTCTCAGCTGTTTTCTACTGTTATTTTAAGTCAATGCATGTTAGTGGACTAGTCGGAAACAGAGAAGGGATTTCTGATGTTTCCAGGAAGCCCTGCCTTAGGTACTGTAAACTCAGTCACAGGGATATGGCCTTCACAGTGACCTACTTTTTAGCAATATAGCTGAGCCTAGTTCTTATTCCTTTCAACATTAGACATTTCGGCCTGTTCCTTTCCATAGCTGCAAAGGTTTTCCTTTGAGTGTCCTAATGTAACAGTTTCTGTTACTCTTGCCCCTGAAGATTACAGCTTTTTTTCTATGCAAAAAATCAGGAAATGGGTCTGGGAGGAGAATTGGCTGCTATAGCTGCTCTTTGTCCCTCCACCTATTTCCAGAAATGATACCGTTAAAGACACTTTCTCAGAATACTTCCCTATATTCCTGGGAGCATTTGGTGGAATCCATGGAGAAAAAGAAAAAATACAAACATCTTATGTCTATAGCCGTCTGGGTCTTTATGCTCTTAAACCAGTCTATACTTAGTCTTTAGCAATCCATTAACTATATTTTTATTTGAGTCTTTTTTATAAATAAACTCCTATGTATCTAGTGGGTTCTCCCATAGTTAAAAAAATGCCTGGATTATTTTGGTTGCTTATCTCTCTCCAGACTTCGGTTAGTTGTTTGCCTTATAATCATAATCCCTAATAAATCAAGGAAAGTCATTAATTTGCACTTTCTTTCTCTCTTTTTGGTTATTATAATGATGAAAACAACATGCTTTCTAGCTATTTCGATAGATACTCAAGGTGAAATTTGAAGTCTATACACTTACTTTTCAAAAATATTTAGTAATTTCTAATTTAGTTAAATATGTAGATATTCTATTCAAAACAATCCCATTCCTTGCATATTTCAAAGGAAATTAATGCACAGTTCACAAAAATTCTTGTGTAAAAATTCATAATAACTCAAACAAGTATTATGCCTTCAGCAGAAGGACAGAAGACAAATCACGGTTTATCATGCAGTGGAATAATGCAGTTACTTTAGAAACACAAATACTGAAACATTAATAACATTGACAAATCTAAAAAAAATTTTCTGGCTGAAAAAGCCAGATACAACATATATACTGTATGTTTCCTTTAAATTAAGTTCAAGAATTAGCAAAACAGCTATAATGGTCAAGTAATAATGGTGGTCTTTTTTTTTTTTGGAGCTCAGGGGTGATATCAGTTGAAGCATGAAGGAATTTTCTAAAGTGATGGAAATGTTTTATATCCTGATTTTTGGTAGTTCATACATATATAAAATATTATAAACCTGTACACTTTAGATGTGTGCATTCTTTGAGTACAAATTATAGTTCAATTTTTAAATATAGCCTTATTTTAAAAATAAGTAATTAATGGGGAAGAGTGGTACCTGCCTGTAATCCCAGGTACTTGGAAGACTAAGGCAGGAGGATAATAAATTTGAAGCTCTGCAAGGTTCCCCGCCCCAAATAATTAAAAGGGCTGGGGATATAGCTTAATGGTAGAGTGCCCCTGGGTTCAATCCCCAGTACTGCAGTAAGTAAGTAAGTAAGTAAGTAAGTAAGTAAGTAAGTAAATTGATAAATAGAAGTGAAATCATTTTTTCAAGATAATTTTTAACTCAGGATTGGTTGGAACCACATCTAAATATTTTTTTAGGTCTCTAAGAGGTTAAGTATTTTCTCCCATTTTTTGCATTTCTCTACTTCTTTTTTACCACAGTGATAGTCCAGGACATATCACATTTTACAAGTGACATCAGTTGTTTCCTGATCACGATCTGTTTGAAGCAGTGAATGTGATTGGTGGGTGCATTCGGTCTGTATCACAGATAAAAAGCCTTGCTCACCATGATGGATGTTCTTGTGCATGTGTGTGCGTGTGTGTGTGTGTGTGTGTGTGTGTGTGTGTGTGTGTGTGTTATTGGTTGTGGGATTGTTCTTAACTGAGAACACTCTCTTATAGTTAGTGGGATGGCAAGTTGGCATCTTAGGCAACATTGATGGCAGAAATCTCAAAGAATATAGCAGGAATCTGCCATCTAAGGTTCAGCAAGCTCAGGACACTTGGTTAACCTAATTGCTATAAATGGAAAGACCCTCACTATTGAACTTCTCTGAGAGTTGCATAACACTGGGGCGGTAGGAGGGAGCCCATTTTCATAGAGATGTACCCTGTTTCTATGGAGACTCCAGGTAGGCTTCAATGAGCTGGTGGGATAGTACCAGTGGATGCTGCCAAGCCCTGGGTCATTCTGAGGAGCCTGCTACTTCAGGGGATGTGGCAAGGTATCAACCTATGTGTCCAGGACTAGGATCTGTGAAGCTGTGTCAGGCCTGATTTTTAAGCAAGGTACTTAGCAATAGAAACCTCAGAAAACGTCCAACACCCAACCATGCCATGGGCCACCAGAGAGCCCAGGTGTGTATCTGGAAGAAAGGCTTGGGTATGAGCATGGACATCAATGATGGCAGAGTATCAACGATAGGGGACCATAAATCTCTTTCAGGTGAGTGCAGACTGAAAACAGGGACATCTGGAGGGAGATATACTAGGTTTTAGAAAATCATCAGATCTCTAGGTCTAGAACACGCAGATAGACCCACTCATGGAATTGTGCGTGTGAGTCAAAAGAGCAGGAGTCGATAACTGTGAAACCTGGTTCCCCAGGTTTTAGACACACCTGTTTAGGTCAAAAGAGTGTTGTGAGTGCTAAAACAAGATCAAAATGAAGTGGTCTGTAACTGAAGACGTGCTGTGTTGAAGGTGAGAGAAAATCTCTGAAGCCGTCATGGAGAAGAATATGGAGAACTTTAAAGTGCTAGTTGAAAGGACACAGTAAAGAACCAAATCAGTTTGAGCAGGCTGGCCAGCTGGTGGGATCACTCAGGAAAACAGGAATATGTGAGGAATAGCAGATGTAGAGGAGGCTTTAGTGGATTTGATTTGAGTAATGTTGAATGTGAGTTATCTGTAAGATAATCATGTGGAAATGCCCTTAACAGACAGCCTAGAACTGCAGGTGTGGATTTGTGAGTCATTGTCTTGAAGGCAACTGTTACAGCAAAGGGTGTATATGAAATCCCCCAGGAGAATAGAGAAAGTAGAGAAGGAAATAGAGAAAGTAGGGATTCTTGTGATACTTGGTGTTCACGAAAATTGTAGTAAAAGTTTATCCAGAAATGACTAAAAACACCACACTATCTAGTTCAGTTTAGGTATCACTTTCTCTAAATAATTTCCCTAAACAAGAGGTTACCTTATTAGCATTGATTTACAATAAATTAATTTTGAAATGGAGCTGGAAGCTACATGTACTTGACATTTCTTACGTTCTCTGTTTTCTCTATCAACTACCTGGATGATCTTCAAGTCATTTAGAAATCAGTGACATGTACTTTCTTTTAACTCCCCGTATCAAAAAGATCAATATGACAATCTTTTTTATAGGTAGATATCTAGATGTTTTCAGAAAAAGAAATAAAATCTCACATAGAAGGCAGTTTCAGCAGATTTTACTATGGGAAATTGGTACATGGTCTGTGGATGTGTAAAAGGGATACCTAAAAGTAAATGTTCAGGGATTTAAAAATACAATCTCTGAAGTTGTACATAGTGCTATTGTAAAGGTCTTAAATATAAAGGTCAGTTCAGGAGGGACAATTAAATGGGGCATTAAAAAATCTCCCAATGTATGTTTATATAATTTTATCTACATACAAGTTTTTCCTTGGTTTTACTGGCTAATTTCTTGTAGGTCACGGGTGTGGGTTAGGGTGAAGGATGATACCAAAACAATTTTCTTTATCCTCTATGCTCTTTATTAATGTAGGGAATTAGATTGAATCATCATCATGGTCACCATTAGAATCCATTATTAACTCATGAATGACACTTTGTGACACAATATGTACTTGCTCCTTAGAATTTATATAATGCAGCATAGGAATTAGATCAACTTAATAGTAAACGCTCTGCTCTGCATTAATAATAACCATAATCATCATAATCATCTAGGGCATATTTCATAGAAAAATAATTTGAGTGTGAGTCTTCTTAGATTGCTTCAATACACATAAATGCCTGACTTTAAAAACTTTGTTTAATGTAGTTTAAAAGTGGCATGTTTTCTGTAAAAATTAGATTGAATTTCGGATAATCCTTTCTATCAAAACTCAGTGAATTTTTTTGAAAAGATGAATTTTTACATACCTGAATCCAATCAGGGTTTTTCAAATTGAGTAACGAATAGAGACACACATTAGATAAAAAATACCTAACACTTATTAAATGCCTATAAGACTTTTACATGCATTAACTTATTTGGTTTACACAACAACCTATAAGATAACCTATTATCCCCATTTTACAGAAAAAAAATTGAAATTAATGCAAAATATATTAATGCATGTAGAGAAACATCAATGAATCCCTTTAATTTGCATAATGTACATTAATTTGTATATTTAATATGTATTAACAATTATGATTTACGAAACAAAAAAGAAATTGAATCAGAAAATTTATCATGTAATAACTATTATTTGTAGTGATACTTTGTTACCTCATGATAATACCATGTATTAGTAAACTGTCTTATTATCTTCAATGCCCAGACATTCTTGTCTTTGGTTCTAATAATTCATTGCACATGATTAATAGGCCAACACAGCTTTCATTAAATTTCCAAATTTCAGGGCCTTAAGAAGCTTAAAGTATTTAAATTTCAATAGAAAGTCGATGCTTCAGTTAAGCACAACTAATTTTAAAATCTAAATATAAACAAAATAAAATAAATAAGTCTAGAGTCTTAAAGAAGAACTTTTTTTTTTTTTGCTTTGGCAATAAATGAAATGTTTAGCTGACTAACCTTAGAGATTCATTTCCTCAAACAAACAAAAAAAAAATGGGCATGACCAAAACGAGGAAGAATGGTGTGATCATGAAAACCCTTATGTTAATCAGGGAAACAATGATTCCTATTTAATCTCAATAGCACAAGCAATGATTAAAATTTTTAAATCCAATTTTCATGTTGCCCAGTAAATTGCTTAAAACACACACACACAAACACACACACACACACACACACACAAACACACACACACACGGTACAAGTTCAATTTATTCAGAAAAATATCTGAATGATTTCAGGTGCTTGTGGCAATGTAAATTTATTACTGTGAAATCTATGAGCTATCTGTCCTGGCCCAGAGTTGTCCTCATATCCTTCCATGTAGTGTGGGTGCTTGGAGCCGAGGGAAAGATCAGAGGTCATTGTGCAGAACAGTTGGCCTCAGTCAGTGAGTTCCAAGTGTTTCCAGTGATGCTGGTCCAAGGACACACTTCGGGAGAGGCTGGAATCTTTCACCTAACATGCAGAGATGCCCTTACCTCTAACTGGTAGGTTTAAAATCTTAACAAATTCACCAGGAAAAAGCCTCCCTCCTGTCTTGTAGATTCAGCACTCAATTCAGCATTTAACATCTCTTTCAGTTCTGTTTTTTTGGGGGACGGGGTGTAGGGGGGCAGTTACCGGAGATTGAACTCAGGGGCTTGACCACTGAGCAACATCCACAGCCCTATTTTATATTTTGTTTAGAGACAGAGTCTCACTGAGTTACTTGGTGCCTTGTTTTTGCTGAGGCTGTCTTTGAACTCACTATCCTCCTGCCTAAGCCTCCTGAGCTGCTGGGTTACAAGCGTGCACCACTGTGCCAGCTCTTTAAGTTTTTTTTATTCAGTCTGAGCTTCTTCTAGCATAAAGGGGAAAGGGAAGACAAATTATTATCTCTTACGATATGTCAGAGACTTCTAGTTATAAAATTCTTCAAAATAAAAAATTCTCTTTTCCATTTAGGATTTTAAAATTTTTTTTCTTGGTAGTGGTTAGTTTCAATTCAAACCAATTTTGTTCCTATACAGGGTCTAATTTAGTCCTAAGCCAGATCTACTAAGAAACCCAAAGAGGATAAGATCTGATCCCTGTCCTGCTGCGCCCCTCTCCTGACTCAGGCAATGGCAAGGCCCTACTGAGGTGGATGGCGCAAGGCGTCCATCCTCTGGAGGAGCGCAGTATGTTTCTGGAAATGGTCTGATTTGTTTTTGTATTCATTTATTAAATATAGTTTTGATTTCTCATATGACCATAAAGTATAAAGGAAAAATCATGACTTTCCCAATTAATGCAACTACTTCTAAAGCATAGATCTGTTTGCTCTAAATGCAGTGATTCAGCTGTGGAGTGTAAATTGTTAATGTCTAAAGAAAAACTCCCTGTATTCCTGTCAATGAAGTTTTTGAGAAATTAAATTAAAATCTAGAGAAGAAAAATTAATGTTAAGAAGATAGGTTAGTGCTTAGTACTGGGCAACTTTTTCTTGTTCCTGTGCACAATGGTTTGTGCTCTTACTTTTGTATTATTACAAGTAATAACAAGTCAAATATTTGCTGTAACCATGGCAACGGTTCCAGTCAGTAAGTCAAGAAAGAATAGTCAAGGTATAGGACAATAGTTTGGGACATTTGTAACTATTATTAAAAGTTAAGTAAGCAGAAACAGCTCAAAGCAAAACTTGAACTGAAAGTACAAATGCTTACTTATGCCTAAGCCAAGATACATTCTTCTATTCTAATTGTAGCTACGTAATATTTTGTTTTGTTTAAATAATGATTTCTGTTTTGTAACCACAAAGTACTGTAAGCCTGCCAAAATGAAATGTATATGATAAACTTCACAAGTAAAGATTGGGATCAACACCTTCACTTTAGTGTCTGTGTTGTTTCTCCACCCCCTCTTTTGCCGACTCCTCACCATCCCTTCGTCTCCTGAGACCCCCTGATGGAGCTGGTCTCCAACACTGTCCTTCACCCAAATTACAATCTAATGGGAAGATGAACTCAATATGTGCAGGAAAATTGGTAACAATTCTATGTAATCTACAAATTATCATTATTTTCCATTAGTGTTTGCTTGGGCAGCTCTGGGAAAGGAGCACGTAATACATGTCTAAGCCCCTCATTCCATCTTGAATATGCACTCCTCCAGGTTCTATTTGGGCCTCTCAATTGTGTTCTAAACACTAGGGCAACACCTTGTGTAAATGTGCACTCAGTAAAGGTTTGAAGAATGAAAAAGGTCGGTCAAGTACATCCATGGAGCAGAGTTTTTAGAAGATTCTTTAAGGACGGTACTGTGTGGGACCTAAAGGATCTAACAGAGACTTGAAAGAGGCGAGAGGACATTTCTGTTCAGTGGTTCTGGTCCAGATATCTTGCTGAGAAAAATAAAGCCTCTGTGGGCATAAGTGAGGCAGCATAGCCCAGCTGCTTCTGAGGAACTCAGTGTCTCCTTTCTCATAAACATACGCCTTATGGAGACAATCGGCTCAGTTCCCACAGAACAAGCAGCTCTGCATCTTTCTTTCCCAATCAGTCATCTCAAAGTCAGGTGACCGAGAATGAAGTCACTTATGAGTGAACCCAAAATATAATATTTCTAAAGAAGGGGGGTTGTGTATGAAGTAGATTACTCACAAGCTTCAGGGATTTATTACAGTTAATAAATTGCTTGCAACTCCCCTTCCCAAGCATCCATGTGTTGTAAGATAAAGATGAAAACCCCTAGTTAGTGAATGAATACGTTTCTAAACATAACTTCTTCTACAATAATGATTTTTATTTAAACAGATATTTTGGTAGGTCTATTGTTATGCTATATTGTATCATAATGGGAATGTGTCCCTATTCTTTCTCCCTAAAAATTATTTCTTTCTGTCCTGCTCATCAAAAGCAGAGGATTAACACTAAGCATTATCTATTGTTTACCATAAGTAATTTTTCACACTCATCATCTCACTTAAGAAATTTAGGAATCCCAGGGTTTCTGGTTATGTTTAGGGTTTTCTTCCCAGTGCTGGAGGCATCATGCTAAATCCCCTCAGGTTTTGTGATAACCTCTGGAAGTTATTTCTACTCTGGAAATACAAGTAGTATTGTGAAAACTTAGACACACATAGAAAAGGTGCTATGATAGGTCATTACATAAATGCCATCAAAATGGTAATGAAAATATGTACAATATACTGTAATATGATTTTAAGGTGTAGGTATATCCTGATTCTGGGATAGTGTTTTTAAAAATTGTGATGGTAAATAAACTACTTACCAGAAACTCTCACAGAGATGCGTAGATTTTTGGTTTTTGTGTGGCCCTTGCTGCTCTCCATACTAGCACCTGGGCTGAAAAGAAAGCTCTTGGTAAAACTAGCTGTTAGTCTCCATTCACCAGAAAACGGACATGTTATTCTGAGAGTTGCCTGTCGCATATCTCTGGCCTCATGAAGGAGTTAAAATCCTCTCATCTCTCACAATTCATTTTCCTGTGATGGATATTTATAAAGGTCTGGGGCCAAAATTTTGGGAATATGCATTTTGCCTTTCCTCTGCAGCTGCTCTGGGACTCCTCAGTGTGCAAACACAACTCAAGGGCAATGGCTTGAGTTCAACTGCAACAATGGAGAGCAGTTAATTCGCTGTTGGATTCATTAATGTCTTGGCAATCACCTGTTTCCAGCATGCAGCGAGAATATCAGTGTCCTCTCTCTTCTGGGATGTGGGTGAGCGAAGTTCAGAGTGAGATTTCTGCTAAGAAGTTGTGGGTGGCTGAAACCTCAAGACTGCCTTCCCTTCCCACTAGACATAGAAGGGGTCAGAGTGGGCGTACACTTATTGAGATGGATTTTGCACGGCATATGAAGTTTTTCCTTCATGTTAATACTTTGCCAGATGGACAGATATCAGAAGCCACAATATTAAAAGCATCCCCACTATCTTCAGCTGATCCACTCCTGCTAAGGGCTGATCCCTTACCAAACCCTGTATGAATTCGTGCCCCTTAATTTTATGATCCTGCTGATGCTCATGACCTGGTGAAGAAATTGTTTGCTATGCAGTTTAAAAAGTAGGGGAAAAAAAGAGACATCAAACAGCTCTTTCGAGCACAGATGGAAAAAAGACAACAAGCTTGAAAGTCTTGTAGTATTTTACTGCACAAAAATAGAAATAAAAGTATTAGATAAAAAGGTAAGTCTCTAAAACTTAAAATTTCCCACAATACAATGGGGATTTCCTCATGCTTAGGAGAGACACATTAACAGTACTCCTAAAAGATCTTAGAATGATTAGCCATCAGGTGAAAGGCAAAGCTAAAGCACATTTGATGAAGCACTTAACACATTCCAGGGTCTTCACAATAAAAGGAATGATAATGATGTGTTGTTAAGGGAGTGAGGAAATCAGAAACTTTATTCACCACTCTTAATAATAAGGTAAGCTGGTTCCACTGGTCTGAAAATTATCTGGAACTTTTTCAGAAAGTAAAAATATAAAGTTAACGATCCACCTCTTCCACTCCTATTTACAAACTCAAGATAAATAAAAAAGTTGCCCACCAATGATTTGTACATGAATGTTCATATAATGTTCATATTATATATAATGTTCATATTATATATACAAATCTTATTCATATTAGTCAAAAAGTGAAAATGACCAGGCAGGTTTGTAATCTAGCTACTCTAGAAGCTGAGGCAGGAGGATCACAAATTCAGGGACAAACCTTTTCAAGACCCTGTCTCAAAACAAAATTTTTAAAAGGGTTGGGCTTTTGCTTAGTGGTAGAACATTGTTTATTGTGCAGGAGGCTCCGGTTTCAATCTGCAGTACGACACCCACACAGACAGAAATAAAAATTACTATGCAGTGGAAAATGAACAAAAAAATGTGGCATTTTCATAAGATGGAAATCAGTCACAATAAGGAGGAATAAACTAAAATACTTATACAAGCTACAATATAACTGAAAATTGCAAACATCCTAAGTGAAAGGAGTCAGATCCAAAAGGCATATATTGTATTACTTCATTAAAAATATCCACAGAAACACTAGTGTATACATGGGTCTCTCCACATGTGAAGGAGAAACACAAAAATTGTGTTTATTTAAAACTTAGAATCAAGATTCATTAGGAAAATGCAAGTCAAAGTCACATTGCACATAGCACTTCACATTCACTAGTGTTGGCTAGAGCTGCAATATTGGGGGAAAAGAGATTGACTGCTTTGGGTATAGGATTTTTTTGGAGAGAAAAGTAATAAAAATATTCTGAAATACCTGTGAATTACAGAGACCCAGATGAGGTCACAATGTGTCACATACTTAGCACAGTGTGCCCTTTCC